>NW_026600280.1:488946-506446 GCF_029448725.1 Salvelinus fontinalis
TGTGATGTTTGTACGGGATGGATAATGTAGTCTGAACAAGCAGGGGAAGTTTCTCTGCTCTCCAGTTGTGATGTTTGTACGGGATGGATAATGTAGTCTGAACAAGCAGGGGAAGTGTCCCTGCTCTCCAGTTGTGATGTTTGTACGGGATGGATAATGTAGTCTGAACAAGCTGTGGAAGTATCTCTGCTCTCCAGTTGTGATGTTTGTATGGGATGGATAATGTAGTCTGAACAAGCAGGGGAAGTGTCTGTCCTCTCCAGTTGTGATGTTTGTATGGGATGGATAATGTAGTCTGAACAAGCAGGGGAAGTATCTCTGCTACCGCATGGATCAATGATGGAGATTCTCTACATGTACGTGTGAACCAGAGAGAGAGAGACGAACTACAGCTGAATATTGGAACAAAGCCTTGTTGATTGGCTTAGATGATTTACTTCAAAATATGTATCTATCTGTGTGTGTGTGTGTGTGTGTGTGTGTGTGTGTGTGTGTGTGTGTGTGTGTGTGTGTGTGTGTGTGTGTGTGTGTGTGTGTGTGTGTGTGTGTGTGTGTGTGTGTGTGTGTGTGTGTGTGTGTGTGTGTGTGTGTGTGTGTGTGTGCGTGTGTGTAACAGGATATTCATTGACTTACTAGGCCATTCCTACTCTGCTGTGCCTTTTGGACTTCAAAACTTTTGAAAATTTAAAGTTTATTTTTGTCACTGTTTCTTGTATTCTATCAGAAAAAGGACATTATTTGACACTCAGAAAAACATGTTGGTGAATCAAATCAAATCAAATTGTGTTGGTGATGTTTTTGCAGATGTTATTGCAGGTGCAACCAAATGCTTGTGTGCAGTAATATCTAAAAATACAAAACAATACACACAAATCCCCCCCAAAATACAATGAGAACGAGCAATGTCAGGAATCTGAGAGAGTCTCGTGAGTCACTCTCACTGTTGTGCAGCACGGACCAGGTGATCTAGTATGGAATTCACAACTAAATATTTACCAGCTGGATGTCTTACAACTATTAAGTTAACAGTCTACAATGTGATAAACGCTCTGCAGTTGTGCATTTGGTTTGCTAACTTAGTAGCTAGTTAGCTAAGTGGTTAGCTTGTTGCTTCTCTTGGTAACAGCAAAGATCCATCCTAAATCAAGACCCTTGCTATCTCTGATATTTGTTTTGTCCGTGCAGAAGACTGTCAGTGGCCTTTCTGAGTTATTTGTGCAACTTTATGAGCTGGGATGTTTGTCCTGCAAATGGTTTACGTCAGAGACCGTTTAAATCTTTTTTTGACATTGTTAGCATTGCTAACCTTCAGATTACAGAGGCTCAGTGAGGTATTTTGTGGTTTAAAATTAGCGCCCCGTGTGTTCAGTGCCGGTAATACCACAAACCCCAGGATGAAGATATGACAATCTGGATACCACCCTACTCAGCAATGAGGAGACATCTAGAGTCAGAGACCTACATGTATCTTACCAACAGTCGTTGGTTTCATTCCAAAGAGGACAAGTAAAACCCTATTCTCCCCTCATGGGGTAATCCCTATTCTCCCCACATGGGGTAATCTCTATTCTCCCCTCATGGGGTAATCCCTATTCTCCCCTCATGGGGTAATCACTATTCTCCCCTCATGGGGAAATCCCTATTCTCCCCTCATGGGGTAATCACTATTCTCCCCCCATGGGGTAATCCCTATTCTCCCCTCATTGGGTAATCCCTATTCTCCCCTCATGGGGTAATCACTATTCTCCCCTCATGGGGTAATCACTATTCTCCCCTCATGGGGTAATCACTATTCTCCCCTCATGGGGTAATCACTATTCTCCCCTCATGGGGTAATCCCTATTCTCCCCTCATGGGGTAATCCCTATTCTCCCCTCATGTGGTAATCACTATTCTCCCCTCATGGGGTAATCACTGTTCTCCCCTCATGGGGTAATCACTATTCTCCCTTCATGGGGTAATCTCTATTCTCCCCTCATGGGGCAATCATTATTCTCCCCTCATGGGGTAATCACTATTCTTCCCTCATGGGGTAATCACTATTCTCCCCTCATGGGGTAATCACTGTTCTCCCCTCATGGGGTAATCCCTATTCTCCCCTCATGGGGTAATCACTTTTCTCCCCTCATGGGGTAACCACTATTCTCCCCTCATGGGTTATCATTATTCTCCCCTCATGTGGTAATCCCAATTCTCCCCTCATGGGGTAATCACTATTCTCCCCTCATGGGGTTATCATTATTCTCTCCTCATGGGGTAATCCCTATTCTCCTCTCATGGGGTAATCACTATTCTCCCCTCATGGGGTAATCACTATTCTCCCCTCATGGGGTAATCACTATTCTCCCCTCATGGGGTAATCACTATTCTCCCCACATGGGGTAATCACTATTCTCCCCTCATGGGGTAATCCCTATTCTCCCCTCATGGGGTAATCCCTATTCTCCCCTCATGGGGTAATCATTATTCTCCCCTCATGGGGTAATCACTATTCTCCCCTCATGGGGTAACCCCTATTCTCCCCTCATGGGGTAATCACTATTCTCCCCTCATGGGGTAATCACTATCTTCCCCTCATGGGGTAATCCCTATTCTCCCCTCATGGGGTAATCACTATTCTCCCCTCATGGGGTAATCACTATTCTCCCCTCATGGGGTAATCACTATTCTCCCCTCATGGGGTAATCCCTATTCTCCCCTCATGGGGTAATCCCTATTCTCCCCTCATGGGGTAATCCCTATTCTCCCCTCATGTGGTAATCACTATTCTCTCCTCACTATTCTCCCCTCGTGGGGTAATCCCTATTCTCCCCTCATGGGGTAATCCCTATTCTCCCCTCATGGGGTAATCCCTATTCTCCCCTCATGGGGTAATCACTATTCTCCCCTCATGGGGTAATCACTATTCTCCCCTCATGGGGTAATCACTATTCTCCCCTCATGGGGTAATCCCTATTCTCCCCTCATGGGGTAATCACTATTTTCCCCTCATGGGGTAATCCCTATTCTCCCCTCATGGGGTAATCCCTATTCTCCCCTCATGGGGTAATCACTATTCTCCCCTCATGGGGTAATCACTATTCTCCCCTCATGGGGTAATCCCTATTCTCCCCTCATGGGGTAATCACTATTCTCCCCTCATGGGGTAATCACTATTCTCCCCTCATGGGGTAATCCCTATTCTCCCCTCATGGGGTAATCCCTATTCTCCCCTCATGGGGTAATCCCTATTCTCCCCTCATGTGGTAATCACTATTCTCTCCTCACTATTCTCCCCTCGTGGGGTAATCCCTATTCTCCCCTCATGGGGTAATCCCTATTCTCCCCTCATGGGGTAATCCCTATTCTCCCCTCATGGGGTAATCACTATTCTCCCCTCATGGGGTAATCACTATTCTCCCCTCATGGGGTAATCACTATTCTCCCCTCATGGGGTAATCACTATTCTCCCCTCATGGGGTTATCACTATTCTCCCCTCATGGGGTAATCCCTATTCTCCCCTCATGGGGTAATCCCTATTCTCCCCTCATGGGGTAATCACTATTCTCCCCTCATGGGGTAATCACTATTCTCCCCTCATGGGGTAATCCCTATTCTCCCCTCATGGGGTAATCACTATTCTCCCCTCATGGGGTAATCACTATTCTCCCCTCATGGGGTAATCCCTATTCTCCCCTCATGGGGTAATCCCTATTCTCCCCTCATGTGGTAATCACTATTCTCCCCTCGTGGGGTAATCCCTATTCTCCCCTCATGGGGTAATCACTATTTTCCCCTCATGGGGTAATCCCTATTCTCCCCTCATGGGGTAATCCCTATTCTCCCCTCATGGGGTAATCACTATTCTCCCCTCATGGGGTAATCACTATTCTCCCCTCATGGGGTAATCCCTATTCTCCCCTCATGGGGTAATCACTATTCTCCCCTCATGGGGTAATCACTATTCTCCCCTCATGGGGTAATCCCTATTCTCCCCTCATGGGGTAATCCCTATTCTCCCCTCATGGGGTAATCCCTATTCTCCCCTCATGTGGTAATCACTATTCTCTCCTCACTATTCTCCCCTCGTGGGGTAATCCCTATTCTCCCCTCATGGGGTAATCCCTATTCTCCCCTCATGGGGTAATCCCTATTCTCCCCTCATGGGGTAATCCCTATTCTCCCCTCATGGGGTAATCACTATTCTCCCCTCATGGGGTAATCACTATTCTCCCCTCATGGGGTAATCCCTATTCTCCCCTCATGGGGTAATCCCTATTCTCCCCTCATGTGGTAATCACTATTCTCCCCTCGTGGGGTAATCCCTATTCTCCCCTCATGGGGTAATCACTATTTTCCCCTCATGGGGTAATCCCTATTCTCCCCTCATGGGGTAATCCCTATTCTCCCCTCATGGGGTAATCACTATTCTCCCCTCATGGGGTAATCACTATTCTCCCCTCATGGGGTAATCCCTATTCTCCCCTCATGGGGTAATCACTATTCTCCCCTCATGGGGTAATCACTATTCTCCCCTCATGGGGTAATCCCTATTCTCCCCTCATGGGGTAATCCCTATTCTCCCCTCATGGGGTAATCCCTATTCTCCCCTCATGTGGTAATCACTATTCTCTCCTCACTATTCTCCCCTCGTGGGGTAATCCCTATTCTCCCCTCATGGGGTAATCCCTATTCTCCCCTCATGGGGTAATCCCTATTCTCCCCTCATGGGGTAATCACTATTCTCCCCTCATGGGTTAATCACTATTCTCCCCTCATGGGGTAATCACTATTCTCCCCTCATGGGGTAATCACTATTCTCCCCTCATGGGGTAATCACTATTCTCCCCTCATGGGGTAATCCCTATTCTCCCCTCATGGGGTAATCCCTATTCTCCCCTCATGGGGTAATCCCTATTCTCCCCTCATGTGGTAATTACTATTCTCCCCTCATGGGGTAATCACTATTCTCCCCTCATGGGGTAATCACTATTCTCCCTTCATGGGGTAATCTCTATTCTCCCCTCATGGGGCAATCATTATTCCCCCTCATGGGGTAATCACTATTCTTCCCTCATGGGGTAGTCACAATTCTCCCCTCATGGGGTAATCACTGTTCTCCCCTCATGGGGAAATCCCTATTCTCCCCTCATGTGTTAATCACTATTCTCCCCTCATGTGGTAATCACTATTCTCCCCTCATGGGGTAATCACTATTCTCCCCTCATGTGGTAATCCCTATTCTCCCCTCATGGGGTAATCACTGTTCTCCCCTCATGGGGTAATCACTATTCTCCCTTCATGGGGTAATCACTATTCTCCCCTCATGGGGCAATCATTATTCTCCCCTCATGGGGTAATCACTAATCTTCCCTCATGGGGTAATCACTATTCTCCCCTCATGTGGTAATCACTATTCTCCCCTCATGGGGTTATCATTATTCTCCCCTCATGGGGTAATCCCTATTCTCCCCTCATGTGGTAATCACTATTCTCCCCTCATGGGGTAATCACTATTCTCCCCTCATGTGGTAATCACTATTCTCCCCTCATGGGGTAATCACTATTCTCCCCTCATGTGGTAATCACTATTCTCCCCTCATGGGGTAATCACTATTCTCCCCTCATGGGGTAATCACTATTCTCCCCTCATGGGGTAATCACTATTCTCCCCTCATGGGGTTATCATTATTCTCCCCTCATGGGGTTATCATTATTCTCCCCTCATGTGGTAATCCCTATTCTCCCCTCATGGGGTAATCACTATTCTCCCCCCATGGGGTAATCACTATTCTCCCCTCATGTGGTAATCACTATTCTCCCCTCGTGGGGTAATCCCTATTCTCCCCTCATGGGGTAATCCCTATTCTCCCCTCATGGGGTAATCCCTATTCTCCCCTCATGGGGTAATCCCTATTCTCCCCTCATTGGGTAATCACTGTTCTCCCCTCATGGGGTAATCACTGTTCTCCCCTCATGGGGTAATCATTATTCTCCCCTCATGGGGTAATCACTGTTCTCCCCTCATGGGGTAATCACTATTCTCCCCTCATGGGGTAATCATTATTCTCCCCTCATGGGGTAATCACTATTCTCCCCTCATGGGGTAATCACTATTCTCCCCTCATGGGGTAATCACTATTCTCCCCTCATGGGTTAATCACTATTCTCCCCTCATGGGGTAATCACTATTCTCCCCTCATGGGGTAATCACTATTCTCCCCTCATGGGGTAATCCCTATTCTCCCCTCATGTGGTAATCACTATTCTCCCCTCGTGGGGTAATCCCTATTCTCCCCTCATGGGGTAATCACTATTTTCCCCTCATGGGGTAATCCCTATTCTCCCCTCATGGGGTAATCCCTATTCTCCCCTCATGGGGTAATCACTATTCTCCCCTCATGGGGTAATCACTATTCTCCCCTCATGGGGTAATCCTTATTCTCCCCTCATGGGGTAATCACTATTCTCCCCTCATGGGGTAATCACTATTCTCCCCTCATGGGGTAATCCCTATTCTCCCCTCATGGGGTAATCCCTATTCTCCCCTCATGGGGTAATCCCTATTCTCCCCTCATGTGGTAATCACTATTCTCTCCTCACTATTCTCCCCTCGTGGGGTAATCCCTATTCTCCCCTCATGGGGTAATCCCTATTCTCCCCTCATGGGGTAATCCCTATTCTCCCCTCATGGGGTAATCACTATTCTCCCCTCATGGGTTAATCACTATTCTCCCCTCATGGGGTAATCACTATTCTCCCCTCATGGGGTAATCACTATTCTCCCCTCATGGGGTAATCACTATTCTCCCCTCATGGGGTAATCCCTATTCTCCCCTCATGGGGTAATCCCTATTCTCCCCTCATGGGGTAATCCCTATTCTCCCCTCATGTGGTAATTACTATTCTCCCCTCATGGGGTAATCACTATTCTCCCCTCATGGGGTAATCACTATTCTCCCTTCATGGGGTAATCTCTATTCTCCCCTCATGGGGCAATCATTATTCCCCCTCATGGGGTAATCACTATTCTTCCCTCATGGGGTAGTCACAATTCTCCCCTCATGGGGTAATCACTGTTCTCCCCTCATGGGGAAATCCCTATTCTCCCCTCATGTGTTAATCACTATTCTCCCCTCATGTGGTAATCACTATTCTCCCCTCATGGGGTAATCACTATTCTCCCCTCATGTGGTAATCCCTATTCTCCCCTCATGGGGTAATCACTGTTCTCCCCTCATGGGGTAATCACTATTCTCCCTTCATGGGGTAATCACTATTCTCCCCTCATGGGGCAATCATTATTCTCCCCTCATGGGGTAATCACTAATCTTCCCTCATGGGGTAATCACTATTCTCCCCTCATGTGGTAATCACTATTCTCCCCTCATGGGGTTATCATTATTCTCCCCTCATGGGGTAATCCCTATTCTCCCCTCATGTGGTAATCACTATTCTCCCCTCATGGGGTAATCACTATTCTCCCCTCATGTGGTAATCACTATTCTCCCCTCATGGGGTAATCACTATTCTCCCCTCATGTGGTAATCACTATTCTCCCCTCATGGGGTAATCACTATTCTCCCCTCATGGGGTAATCACTATTCTCCCCTCATGGGGTAATCACTATTCTCCCCTCATGGGGTTATCATTATTCTCCCCTCATGGGGTTATCATTATTCTCCCCTCATGTGGTAATCCCTATTCTCCCCTCATGGGGTAATCACTATTCTCCCCCCATGGGGTAATCACTATTCTCCCCTCATGTGGTAATCACTATTCTCCCCTCGTGGGGTAATCCCTATTCTCCCCTCATGGGGTAATCCCTATTCTCCCCTCATGGGGTAATCCCTATTCTCCCCTCATGGGGTAATCCCTATTCTCCCCTCATTGGGTAATCACTGTTCTCCCCTCATGGGGTAATCACTGTTCTCCCCTCATGGGGTAATCATTATTCTCCCCTCATGGGGTAATCACTGTTCTCCCCTCATGGGGTAATCACTATTCTCCCCTCATGGGGTAATCATTATTCTCCCCTCATGGGGTAATCACTATTCTCCCCTCATGGGGTAATCACTATTCTCCCCTCATGGGTTAATCACTATTCTCCCCTCATGGGGTAATCACTATTCTCCCCTCATGGGGTAATCACTATTCTCCCCTCATGGGGTAATCACTATTCTCCCCTCATGGGGTAATCCCTATTCTCCCCTCATGGGGTAATCCCTATTCTCCCCTCATGGGGTAATCCCTATTCTCCCCTCATGTGGTAATTACTATTCTCCCCTCATGGGGTAATCACTATTCTCCCCTCATGGGGTAATCACTATTCTCCCTTCATGGGGTAATCTCTATTCTCCCCTCATGGGGCAATCATTATTCCCCCCTCATGGGGTAATCACTATTCTTCCCTCATGGGGTAGTCACAATTCTCCCCTCATGGGGTAATCACTGTTCTCCCCTCATGGGGAAATCCCTATTCTCCCCTCATGTGTTAATCACTATTCTCCCCTCATGTGGTAATCACTATTCTCCCCTCATGGGGTAATCACTATTCTCCCCTCATGTGGTAATCCCTATTCTCCCCTCATGGGGTAATCACTGTTCTCCCCTCATGGGGTAATCACTATTCTCCCTTCATGGGGTAATCACTATTCTCCCCTCATGGGGCAATCATTATTCTCCCCTCATGGGGTAATCACTAATCTTCCCTCATGGGGTAATCACTATTCTCCCCTCATGTGGTAATCACTATTCTCCCCTCATGGGGTTATCATTATTCTCCCCTCATGGGGTAATCCCTATTCTCCCCTCATGTGGTAATCACTATTCTCCCCTCATGGGGTAATCACTATTCTCCCCTCATGTGGTAATCACTATTCTCCCCTCATGGGGTAATCACTATTCTCCCCTCATGTGGTAATCACTATTCTCCCCTCATGGGGTAATCACTATTCTCCCCTCATGGGGTAATCACTATTCTCCCCTCATGGGGTAATCACTATTCTCCCCTCATGGGGTAATCACTATTCTCCCCTCATGGGGTAATCCCTATTCTCCCCTCATGGGGTAATCCCTATTCTCCCCTCATGGGGTAATCACTATCTTCCCCTCATGGGTTAATCACTATTCTCCCCTCATGGGGTAACCCCTATTCTCCCCTCATGGGGTAATCACTATTCTCCCCTCATGGGGTAATCACTATCTTCCCCTCATGGGGTAATCCCTATTCTCCCCTCATGGGGTAATCACTATTCTCCCCTCATGGGGTAATCACTATTCTCCCCTCATGGGGTAATCACTATTCTCCCCTCATGGGGTAATCCCTATTCTCCCCTCATGGGGTAATCCCTATTCTCCCCTCATGGGGTAATCCCTATTCTCCCCTCATGTGGTAATCACTATTCTCTCCTCACTATTCTCCCCTCGTGGGGTAATCCCTATTCTCCCCTCATGGGGTAATCCCTATTCTCCCCTCATGGGGTAATCCCTATTCTCCCCTCATGGGGTAATCACTATTCTCCCCTCATGGGGTAATCACTATTCTCCCCTCATGGGGTAATCACTATTCTCCCCTCATGGGGTAATCCCTATTCTCCCCTCATGGGGTAATCACTATTTTCCCCTCATGGGGTAATCCCTATTCTCCCCTCATGGGGTAATCCCTATTCTCCCCTCATGGGGTAATCACTATTCTCCCCTCATGGGGTAATCACTATTCTCCCCTCATGGGGTAATCCCTATTCTCCCCTCATGGGGTAATCACTATTCTCCCCTCATGGGGTAATCACTATTCTCCCCTCATGGGGTAATCCCTATTCTCCCCTCATGGGGTAATCCCTATTCTCCCCTCATGGGGTAATCCCTATTCTCCCCTCATGTGGTAATCACTATTCTCTCCTCACTATTCTCCCCTCGTGGGGTAATCCCTATTCTCCCCTCATGGGGTAATCCCTATTCTCCCCTCATGGGGTAATCCCTATTCTCCCCTCATGGGGTAATCACTATTCTCCCCTCATGGGGTAATCACTATTCTCCCCTCATGGGGTAATCACTATTCTCCCCTCATGGGGTAATCACTATTCTCCCCTCATGGGGTTATCACTATTCTCCCCTCATGGGGTAATCCCTATTCTCCCCTCATGGGGTAATCCCTATTCTCCCCTCATGGGGTAATCACTATTCTCCCCTCATGGGGTAATCACTATTCTCCCCTCATGGGGTAATCCCTATTCTCCCCTCATGGGGTAATCACTATTCTCCCCTCATGGGGTAATCACTATTCTCCCCTCATGGGGTAATCCCTATTCTCCCCTCATGGGGTAATCCCTATTCTCCCTTCATGTGGTAATCACTATTCTCCCCTCGTGGGGTAATCCCTATTCTCCCCTCATGGGGTAATCACTATTTTCCCCTCATGGGGTAATCCCTATTCTCCCCTCATGGGGTAATCCCTATTCTCCCCTCATGGGGTAATCACTATTCTCCCCTCATGGGGTAATCACTATTCTCCCCTCATGGGGTAATCCCTATTCTCCCCTCATGGGGTAATCACTATTCTCCCCTCATGGGGTAATCACTATTCTCCCCTCATGGGGTAATCCCTATTCTCCCCTCATGGGGTAATCCCTATTCTCCCCTCATGGGGTAATCCCTATTCTCCCCTCATGTGGTAATCACTATTCTCTCCTCACTATTCTCCCCTCGTGGGGTAATCCCTATTCTCCCCTCATGGGGTAATCCCTATTCTCCCCTCATGGGGTAATCCCTATTCTCCCCTCATGGGGTAATCCCTATTCTCCCCTCATGGGGTAATCACTATTCTCCCCTCATGGGGTAATCACTATTCTCCCCTCATGGGGTAATCCCTATTCTCCCCTCATGGGGTAATCCCTATTCTCCCCTCATGTGGTAATCACTATTCTCCCCTCGTGGGGTAATCCCTATTCTCCCCTCATGGGGTAATCACTATTTTCCCCTCATGGGGTAATCCCTATTCTCCCCTCATGGGGTAATCCCTATTCTCCCCTCATGGGGTAATCACTATTCTCCCCTCATGGGGTAATCACTATTCTCCCCTCATGGGGTAATCCCTATTCTCCCCTCATGGGGTAATCACTATTCTCCCCTCATGGGGTAATCACTATTCTCCCCTCATGGGGTAATCCCTATTCTCCCCTCATGGGGTAATCCCTATTCTCCCCTCATGGGGTAATCCCTATTCTCCCCTCATGTGGTAATCACTATTCTCTCCTCACTATTCTCCCCTCGTGGGGTAATCCCTATTCTCCCCTCATGGGGTAATCCCTATTCTCCCCTCATGGGGTAATCCCTATTCTCCCCTCATGGGGTAATCACTATTTTCCCCTCATGGGTTAATCACTATTCTCCCCTCATGGGGTAATCACTATTCTCCCCTCATGGGGTAATCACTATTCTCCCCTCATGGGGTAATCACTATTCTCCCCTCATGGGGTAATCCCTATTCTCCCCTCATGGGGTAATCCCTATTCTCCCCTCATGGGGTAATCCCTATTCTCCCCTCATGTGGTAATTACTATTCTCCCCTCATGGGGTAATCACTATTCTCCCCTCATGGGGTAATCACTATTCTCCCTTCATGGGGTAATCTCTATTCTCCCCTCATGGGGCAATCATTATTCCCCCTCATGGGGTAATCACTATTCTTCCCTCATGGGGTAGTCACAATTCTCCCCTCATGGGGTAATCACTGTTCTCCCCTCATGGGGAAATCCCTATTCTCCCCTCATGTGTTAATCACTATTCTCCCCTCATGTGGTAATCACTATTCTCCCCTCATGGGGTAATCACTATTCTCCCCTCATGTGGTAATCCCTATTCTCCCCTCATGGGGTAATCACTGTTCTCCCCTCATGGGGTAATCACTATTCTCCCTTCATGGGGTAATCACTATTCTCCCCTCATGGGGCAATCATTATTCTCCCCTCATGGGGTAATCACTAATCTTCCCTCATGGGGTAATCACCCTTCTCCCCTCATGTGGTAATCACTATTCTCCCCTCATGGGGTTATCATTATTCTCCCCTCATGGGGTAATCCCTATTCTCCCCTCATGTGGTAATCACTATTCTCCCCTCATGGGGTAATCACTATTCTCCCCTCATGTGGTAATCACTATTCTCCCCTCATGGGGTAATCACTATTCTCCCCTCATGTGGTAATCACTATTCTCCCCTCATGGGGTAATCACTATTCTCCCCTCATGGGGTAATCACTATTCTCCCCTCATGGGGTAATCACTATTCTCCCCTCATGGGGTTATCATTATTCTCCCCTCATGGGGTTATCATTATTCTCCCCTCATGTGGTAATCCCTATTCTCCCCTCATGGGGTAATCACTATTCTCCCCCCATGGGGTAATCACTATTCTCCCCTCATGTGGTAATCACTATTCTCCCCTCGTGGGGTAATCCCTAATCTCCCCTCATGGGGTAATCCCTATTCTCCCCTCATGGGGTAATCCCTATTCTCCCCTCATGGGGTAATCCCTATTCTCCCCTCATGTGGTAATTACTATTCTCCCCTCATGGGGTAATCACTATTCTCCCCTCATGGGGTAATCACTATTCTCCCTTCATGGGGTAATCTCTATTCTCCCCTCATGGGGCAATCATTATTCCCCCCTCATGGGGTAATCACTATTCTTCCCTCATGGGGTAGTCACAATTCTCCCCTCATGGGGTAATCACTGTTCTCCCCTCATGGGGAAATCCCTATTCTCCCCTCATGTGTTAATCACTATTCTCCCCTCATGTGGTAATCACTATTCTCCCCTCATGGGGTAATCACTATTCTCCCCTCATGTGGTAATCCCTATTCTCCCCTCATGGGGTAATCACTGTTCTCCCCTCATGGGGTAATCACTATTCTCCCTTCATGGGGTAATCACTATTCTCCCCTCATGGGGCAATCATTATTCTCCCCTCATGGGGTAATCACTAATCTTCCCTCATGGGGTAATCACTATTCTCCCCTCATGTGGTAATCACTATTCTCCCCTCATGGGGTTATCATTATTCTCCCCTCATGGGGTAATCCCTATTCTCCCCTCATGTGGTAATCACTATTCTCCCCTCATGGGGTAATCACTATTCTCCCCTCATGTGGTAATCACTATTCTCCCCTCATGGGGTAATCACTATTCTCCCCTCATGTGGTAATCACTATTCTCCCCTCATGGGGTAATCACTATTCTCCCCTCATGGGGTAATCACTATTCTCCCCTCATGGGGTAATCACTATTCTCCCCTCATGGGGTTATCATTATTCTCCCCTCATGGGGTTATCATTATTCTCCCCTCATGTGGTAATCCCTATTCTCCCCTCATGGGGTAATCACTATTCTCCCCCCATGGGGTAATCACTATTCTCCCCTCGTGGGGTAATCCCTATTCTCCCCTCATGGGGTAATCCCTATTCTCCCCTCATGGGGTAATCCCTATTCTCCCCTCATGGGGTAATCCCTATTCTCCCCTCATTGGGTAATCACTGTTCTCCCCTCATGGGGTAATCACTGTTCTCCCCTCATGGGGTAATCATTATTCTCCCCTCATGGGGTAATCACTGTTCTCCCCTCATGGGGTAATCACTATTCTCCCCTCATGGGGTAATCACTATTCTCCCCTCATGGGGTAATCATTATTCTCCCCTCATGGGGTAATCAATATTCTCCTCTCATGGGGTAATCACTGTACAGATTTTCTACAAACTAGTCCCATAATTCTTCTTAAAGTAAGTGCAAAAATATAACAATAAATTACATAAGTTACTTCCAGATATCAGATTTAATTTGTTTATTTCACCTTTATTTAACCAGGTAGGCTAGTTGAGAACAAGTTCTCATTTACAACTGCGACCTGGCCAAGATAAAGCAAAGCAGTGTGACACAAACAACAACACAGAGTTACACATGGAATAAACAAGCGTACAGTCAATAATACAATAGAAAACAAATTAAGTCTATATACAGTGTGTGCAAATGGTGTGAGGACAGAAGACAATAAATAGATAGGTTGCTCTTTCTGCACAATCAAGCGTAGCTAAAGTATTTGTGATCATTTCACAAATGATTTCAAATAGTATATGAACCCATGTGTGGTTGGAGAGGACATTGTAATTCATAGTACCCCCCCTCTCCTCACCACACGGCCTCATCCTCAAGGTCATGGCGCTGTGAGTGGAATGCTCATGGGGAAGTTTGGGCTCACTTCCACCAATACCAGATAACTGAGAAAAGACCCGTCTTCTCTACGTTCTACCAGAGTCCCCGGTCCGCCTGTTGTTCCCCACACATTACCATAGAAAAGACCCGTCTTCTCTACGTTCTACCAGTGTCCCCGGTCCGCCTGTTGTTCCCCACACATTACCATAGAAAAGACCCGTCTTCTCTACGTTCTACCAGAGCCCCCGGTCCGCCTGTTGTTCCCCACACATTACCATAGAAAAGACCCGTCTTCTCTACGTTCTACCAGAGCCCCCGGTCCGCCTGTTGTTCCCCACACATTACCATAGAAAAGACCCGTCTTCTCTACGTTCTACCAGAGCCCCCGGTCCGCCTGTTGTTCCCCACACATTACCATAGAAAAGACCCGTCTTCTCTACGTTCTACCAGAGCCCCCGGTCCGCCTGTTGTTCCCCACACATTACCATAGAAAAGACTCGTCTTCTCTACGTTCTACCAGAGCCCCCGGTCCGCCTGTTGTTCCCCACACATTACCATAGAAAAGACCCGTCTTCTCTACGTTCTACCAGAGCCCCCGGTCCGCCTGTTGTTCCCCAGACATTACCGTAGAAAAGACCCGTCTTCTCTACGTTCTACCAGAGTCCCTGGTCCGCCTGTTGTTCCCCACACATTACCATAGAAAAGACCCGTCTTCTCTACGTTCTACCAGAGCCCCCGGTCCGCCTGTTGTTCCCCACACATTACCATAGAGGTCTGGTCTGACAACGCTGATGTCCTATTCAGCCTGTCTATGTTATCATGTCTTTTCACTGTCTGCCAGGGATATATGTTTTACCAAGTGGGTTTTTAGAAACACTATCCATGTTCACATTAGTCCGATGAGGGAGATGTAGGGAGAGAAAACAGTCCCCTGACCTTGATATGTTGATTTAGATTTGAACTAGCTATCATGTTGTTCTTTAGTCCAAATCTCCTAGTATACTCTCTCTCTGTCTCTCTGTCTCTCTGTCTCTCTGTCTCTCTCTCTCTCTCTCTCTCTCTCTCTCTCTCTCTCTCTCTCTCTCTCTCTCTGTCTCTCTCTCTCTCTCTCTCTCTCTCTCTCTCTCTGTCTCTCTCTGCCTCTCTCTCTCTCTCTCTCTCTCTCTCTCTCTCTCTCTCTCTGTCTCTCTCTCTGTCTCTCTCTCTGTCTCTCTCTCTCTGTCTCTCTCTCTCTGTCTCTCTCTCTGACTCACGCTCTGTCTCTCTCTCTCTCTCTCTCTCTCTCTCTCTCTCTCTCTCTCTCTCTCTCTCTCTCTCTCTCTCTCTCTCTCTCTCTCTCTCTCTCTCTCTCTACCTATACCTCTACCTCTACCTCTACCTCTCTCTCTCTCTGCCTCTCTGCCTCTCTCCCTCTACCTCTCTCTCTCTCTCTCTACCTATACCTCTACCTCTACCTCTACCTCTCTCTCTCTCTGCCTCTCTGCCTCTCTGCCTCTCTCCCTCTACCCCTCTCTCTGCCTCTCTGCCTCTCTCCCTCTACCTCTCTCTCTCTCTCTCTCTACCTATACCTCTACCTCTACCTCTACCTCTCTCTCTCTCTCTGCCTCTCTGCCTCTCTCCCTCTACCCCTCTCTCTCTTTCTCTCTCAAAACAAAAACGCACAAAAACATATCTCTTGATAGTCTCACTTAACAGCCTGCAGTGAAGTTTGTTTCTCCAGTACTGAAGCTCTCTGGATGTGCATATGATATGACCATAACAAATTGATGCTGTTTACTCCTCATACATTATTTGTCAGGGTTGCGTAGTTTCTTACTCCACAGGTTACCCCTGGAGAGAATACCAAATGCCTCCCAACAATGTATTCAAGAAAGAACTCTGTCTGTCTGCTTACGGAATTTATGGAAAGGAAGATCTGTTTTTTTATCTGTCAGATTACTGTTCTGGTTTAGGAAAGGAAGATCTATGTTTTTATCTGTCAGATTACTGTTCTGGTTTAGGAAAGGAAGATCTATGTTTTTATCTGTCAGATTACTGTTCTGGTTTAGGAAAGGAAGATCTATGTTTTTATCTGTCAGATTACTGTTCTGGTTTAGGAAAGGAAGATCTATGTTTTTATCTGTCAGATTACTGTTCTGGTTTATGGAAAGGAAGATCTATGTTTTTATCTGTCAGATTACTGTTCTGGTTTATGGAAAGGAAGATCTATATTTTTATCTGTCAGATTACTGTTCTGGTTTATGGAAAGGAAGATCTATGTTTTTATCTGTCAGATTACTGTTCTGGTTTATGGAAAGGAAGATCTATGTTTTTATCTGTCAGATTACTGTTCTGGTTTAGGACAGGAAGATCTATGTTTTTATCTGTCAGATTACTGTTCTGGTTTAGGAAAGGAAGATCTATGTTTTTATCTGTCAGATTACTGTTCTGGTTTAGGAAAGGAAGATCTATGTTTTTATCTGTCAGATTACTGTTCTGGTTTAGGAAAGGAAGATCTATGTTTTTATCTGTCAGATTACTGTTCTGGTTTAGGAAAGGAAGATCTATGTTTTTATCTGTCAGATTACTGTTCTGGTTTATGGAAAGGAAGATCTATGTTTTTATCTGTCAGATTACTGTTCTGGTTTATGGAAAGGAAGAAATATGTTGTATCTGTCAGATTAGAACACAAGTAGTTTAAGGCCATGGCGGTAGGAGTGCAGCGCCTACAATGTCCACTAGGGGACAGAACCTTTCCAAATGTTTACAGTGTTTATCTGCTCTGACTGACTGCATGTCATCAAACCGAGTTGAGCTGCCTCTCCTCCCCCCCTGCCCTCTCCTCTTCTCCCTCCCTCCCCCTGTGCTCTCCCCCTCTCCCTCCCTCTCCCTGCCCTCTCCTCCCTCCCCCTTCCCCTCTTCTCCCTCCATCCCCCTGCCCTCTCCTCCTGGCCTCCCCTCCTTTCCTCCCTCCCCTGCAATCTCCTCTCTCCCCCTGCCGCACCCTCCCTCCCCCTGTGCTCTCCCCCTCTCCCTCCCTCCCTCCCTCCCCCTGCCTCTCCTCCCTCCCCCTCCCCCTGCCCTCTCCTCCCTCCCCCTTCCCCTCTTCTCCCTCCCCCTTCCCCTCTTCTCCCTCCCTCCCCCTGTGCTCTCCCCCTCTCCCTCCCTCCCCCTGCCTCTCCTCCCTCCCCCTTCCCCTCTTCTCCCTCCCCTTCCCCTCTTCTCCCTCCCTCCCCCTGCCTCTCCTCCTCCCCCTTCCCCTCTTCTCCCTCCCCCTTCCCCTCTTCTCCCTCCCTCCCCCTGCCTCTCCTCCCTCCCCCTTCCCCTCTTCTCCCTC
>NW_026600280.1:511446-531446 GCF_029448725.1 Salvelinus fontinalis
GGGACACAGGTAATTCTTCGCTCTCTGTTGTTCCGTTCCCCTCTGTAATATTACTGTGTGTTCCGGAAGTCTCATTACTGTCGATAGGAAGTGATTGATCCATTTAATCTGCCAATGTGTGAGTCCCAAACGTCCCTCTCTTGCCTATACAGTGCTCTACTTCTGACCAAGGCCCCTACAAGTCAAATAAAATGAAGTTAGGGCACGGGGTGCTGTTTAGGATGCACACATTGTTTAATTACACAACAGGGGAATGGTTATGACATCTATAGGGCAGATACATGACAGCAGGTGTCTGGATCATAATTAAACAAAAGGTCTTGGAAACGTTCCCAATAGCATCCTATTCCCTTTATGGTGTACTAGTTCTGATGGGATTTAGGACCCACCCAAGGTCTTATGAGGTCGACTCGTATTAGAAAGTCGTGATTTTTTCCCCTTCCAGCCCTGAAACTATTGTAGAGGCCCAATAAGTCAACGTTAACTCAATCTGGCAACAACAGTAGGGGGGGGGGGGGGGGTAACCCAATATGGCAACAAAGGGGGGGAGGGGGAGGGTTGACTGATGTGTTCATCATTAGAGACATTTCAGGCGCCTGCTAAATTGGCCAGATTATGAAATCTTTGCCTGAGCAGCAGAGTAATAATCAAAATGAATTTCATCTTTAACTGAATGAGCTCCGTCATTAGTCTTCATCAGAGTCTCACGTTGTTATATTAGCGCAATACAATAGAAAAAAAATGGATTGTACTCAATTTAGTTTCCAAGCCCCCATCCAAACAAGATACTGAGTCAGGCTGCCCTCCTGTTCCCTATATTAGTGTAATACTGACCCGGGCCCATAGAAGGTAATGTCCTGATACATTAACATACTGACCCGGGCCCATAGAAGGTAATGTCCTGATACATTAACATACTGACCCGGGCCCATAGAAGGTAATGTCCTGATACATTAACATACTGACCCGGCCCATAGAAGGTAATGTCCTGATACATTAACATACTGACCCGGGCCCATAGAAGGTACTGTCCTGATACATTAACATACTGACCCGGGCCCATAGAAGGTACTGTCCTGATACATTAACATACTGACCCGGCCCATAGAAGGTACTGTCCTGATACATTAACATACTGACCCGGCCCATAGAAGGTAATGTCCTGATACATTAACATACTGACCCGGCCCATAGAAGGTACTGTCCTGATACATTAACATACATCATGGGTCTCTGTAAAGCACTTCGAGATATTAGCTGATGTACGAATGGCTATATAAAATAAACTTGATTGATTGATTCATTGATCATACTGTCCTGATACATTAACATACATCATACTGTCCTGATATATTAACATACTGTCCTGATATATTAACATACATCATACTGTCCTGATATATTAACATACTGTCCTGATATATTAACATACATCATACTGTCCTGATATATTAACATACTGTCCTGATATATTAACATACATCATACTGTCCTGATATATTAACATACTGTCCTGATACATTAACATACATCATACTGTCCTGATATATTAACATACTGTCCTGATATATTAACATACTGTCCTGATACATTAACATACATCATACTGTCCTGATACATTAACATACTGTCCTGATATATTAACATACATCATACTGTCCTGATACATTAACATACTGTCCTGATATATTAACATACATCATACTGTCCTGATACATTAACATACTGTCCTGATACATTAACATACATCATACTGTCCTGATATATTAACATACATCATACTGTCCTGATATATTAACATACATCATACTGTCCTGATACATTAACATACTGTCCTGATACATTAACATACATCATACTGTCCTGATATATTAACATACATCATACTGTCCTGATATATTAACATACATCATAATGTCCTGATACATTAACATACAACATACTGTCCTGATATATTAACATACTGTCCTGATACATTAACATACATCATACTGTCCTGATACATTAACATACATCATACTGTCCTGATATATTAACATACTGTCCTGATATATTAACATACATCATACTGTCCTGATATATTAACATACATCATACTGTCCTGATATTTTAACATACTGTCCTGATACATTAACATACTGTCCTGATATATTAACATACATCATACTGTCCTGATATATTAACATACATCATACTGTCCTGATATATTAACATACATCATACTGTCCTGATATATTAACATACTGTCCTGATATATTAACATACATCATACTGTCCTGATATATTAACATACTGTCCTGATATATTAACATACATCATACTGTCCTGATATATTAACATACATCATACTGTCCTGATATATTAACATACTGTCCTGATATTTTAACATACTGTCCTGATATATTAACATACATCATACTGTCCTGATATTTTAAATACATCATACTGTCCTGATACATTAATATACTGTCCTGATATATTAACATACATCATACTGTCCTGATATATTAAAATACATCATACTGTCCTGGTATATTAACATACATCATACTGTCCTGATACATTAACATACTGTCCTGATATATTAACATACATCATACTGTCCTGATATATTAACATACATCATACTGTCCTGATACATTAACATACTGTCCTGATACATTAACATACATCATACTGTCCTGATATATTAACATACATCATACTGTCCTGATATATTTTAACATACATCATACTGTCCTGATACATTAACATACATCATACTGTCCTGATATATTAACATACTGTCCTGATACATTAACATACATCATACTGTCCTGATATATTAACATACATCATACTGTCCTGATATTTTAACATACTGTCCTGATACATTAACATACTGTCCTGATATATTAACATACATCATACTGTCCTGATATATTAACATACATCATACTGTCCTGATATATTAACATACATCATACTGTCCTGATATATTAACATACTGTCCTGATATATTAGCATACATCATACTGTCCTGATATATTAACTTACTGTCCTGATATATTAACATACATCATAATGTCCTGATATATTAACATACATCATACTGTCCTGATATATTAACATACTGTCCTGATATTTTAACATACTGTCCTGATATATTAACATACATCATACTGTCCTGATATTTTAAATACATCATACTGTCCTGATACATTAATATACTGTCCTGATATATTAACATACATCATACTGTCCTGATATTTTAAATACATCATACTGTCCTGATACATTAATATACTGTCCTGATATATTAACATACATCATACTGTCCTGATATATTAACATACATCATACTGTCCTGATATATTAACATACTGTCGTGATATTTTAACATACTGTCCTGATATATTAACATACATCACACTGTCCTGATATTTTAAATACATCATACTGTCCTGATACATTAATATACTGTCCTGATATATTAATATACTGTCCTGATACATTAATATACTGTCCTGATACATTAATATACTGTCCTGATACATTAATATACTGTCCTGATACATTAATATACTGTCCTGATATATTAACATACATCATACTGTCCTGATATATTAACATAGATCATATTGTCCTGATATTTTAAATACATCATACTGTCCTGATACATTAATATACTGTCCTGATATATTAAAATTCTGTCCTGATATATTAACATACATCATACTGTCCTGATATATTAACATACATCATACTGTCCTGGTATATTAACATACATCATACTGTCCTGATACATTAACATACTGTCCTGATATATTAAAATACTGTCCTGATATATTAACATACATCATACTGTCCTGATATATTAACATACTGTCCTGATATTTTAACATACTGTCCTGATATATTAACATACAACATACTGTCCTGATATATTAACATACTGTCCTGATATTTTAACATACTGTCCTGATATATTAACATACATCATACTGTCCTGATATTTTAAATACATCATACTGTCCTGATACATTAATATACTGTCCTGATATATTAACATAGATCATACTGTCCTGATATTTTAAATACATCATACTGTCCTGATATATTAACATACAACATACTGTCCTGATATATTAACATACTGTCCTGATATTTTAACATACTGTCCTGTTATATTAACATACATCATACTGTCCTGATATTTTAAATACATCATACTGTCCTGATACATTAATATACTGTCCTGATATATTAACATAGATCATACTGTCCTGATATTTTAAATACATCATACTGTCCTGATACATTAATATACTGTCCTGATATATTAACATAGATCATACTGTCCTGATATTTTAAATACATCATACTGTCCTGATACATTAATATACTGTCCTGATATATTAAAATACTGTCCTGATATATTAACATACATCATACTGTCCTGATATATTAACATACATCATACTGTCCTGATATATTAACATACATCATACTGTCCTGATATATTAACATGCATCATACTGTCCTGGTATATTAACATACATCATACTGTCCTGATACATTAACATACTGTCCTGATATATTAACATACATCATACTGTCCTGATATATTAACATACATCATACTGTCCTGATACATTAACATACTGTCCTGATATATTAACATACTGTCCTGATACATTAACATACATCATACTGTCCTGATACATTAACATGCATCATACTGTCCTGATACATTAACATACTGTCCTGATATATTAACATACATCATACTGTCCTGATACATTAACATGCATCATACTGTCCTGATACATTAACATACATCATACTGTCCTGATACATTAACATACATCATACTGTCCTGATATATTAACATACTGTCCTGATACATTAACATACATCATACTGTCCTGATACATTAACATACATCATACTGTCCTGATATATTAACATACTGTCCTGATACATTAACATACATCATACTGTCCTGATACATTAACATACTGTCCTGATATATTAACATACATCATACTGTCCTGATACATTAACATGCATCATACTGTCCTGATACATTAACATACATCATACTGTCCTGATACATTAACATACATCATACTGTCCTGATATATTAACATACTGTCCTGATACATTAACATGCATCATACTGTCCTGATACATTAACATACATCATACTGTCCTGATATTTTAACATACTGTCCTGATATATTAACATACATCATACTGTCCTGATATATTAACATACTGTCCTGATACATTAACATACATCATACTGTCCTGATACATTAACATGCATCATACTGTCCTGATACATTAACATACATCATACTGTCCTGATATATTAACATACTGTCCTGATACATTAACATACATCATACTGTCATGATATATTAACATACTGTCCTGATACATTAACATACTGTCCTGATATATTAACATACATCATACTGTCCTGATATAGTAACATACATCATACTGTCCTGCTATATTAACATACTGTCCTGATACATTAACATACATCATACTGTCCTGATACATTAACATACTGTCCTGATATATTAACATACATCATACTGTCCTGAAACATTAACATACATCATACTGTCCTGATATATTAACATACATCATACTGTCCTGATATATTAACATACTGTCCTGATATATTAACATACATCATACTGTCCTGATATATTAACATACTGTCCTGATATATTAACATACATCATACTGTCCTGAAACATTAACATACATCATACTGTCCTGATATATTAACATACATCATACTGTCCTGAAACATTAACATACATCATACTGTCCTGATATATTAACATACATCATACTGTCCTGATATATTAACATACATCATACTGTCCTGATATATTAACATACATCATACTGTCCTGATACATTAACATACATCATACTGTCCTGATATATTAACATACTGTCCGGATACATTAACATACTGTCCTGATACATTAACATACTTCAAATTCACAAGCAGCTGAACAGATAGTGGCTGGGTGAGTATTGATGCTGTTATAATATAGTATAATACTGTTTTACAGATACTGTTTTAATATAGTATAATACTGTTATACCGATACTGTTTTAATATAGTATAATACTGTTATACCGATACTGTTATAATATAGTATAATACTGTTATAATATAGTATAATACTGTTATAATATAGTATAATACTGTTATAATATAGTATAATACTGTTATAATATAGTATAATACTGTTATAATATAGTATAATACTGTTATAATATAGTATAATCCTGTTATAATATAGTATAATCCTGTTATACAGATACTGTTATAATATAGTATAATACTGTTATACAGATACTGTTATAATATAGTATAATACTGTTATACCAATACTGTTTTAATATAGTATAATACTGTTATACCGATACTGTTATAATATAGTATAATACTGTTATACAGATACTGTTATAATATAGTATAATACTGTTATACAGATACTGTTATAATATAGTATAATACTGTTATAATATAGTATAATACTGTTATAATATAGTATAATACTGTTATACCGATACTGTTTTAATATAGTATAATACTGTTATACAGATACTGTTATAATATAGTATAATACTGTTATAATATAGTATAATACTGTTATACCGATACTGTTTTAATATAGTATAATACTGTTATACAGATACTGTTATAATATAGTATAATACTGTTATACCAATACTGTTTTAATATAGTATAATACTGTTATACAGATACTGTTATAATATAGTATAATACTGTTATACAGATACTGTTATAATATAGTATAATACTGTTATACCGATACTGTTATAATATAGTATAATACTGTTATACAGATACTGTTATAATATAGTATAATACTGTTATACAGATACTGTTATAATATAGTATAATACTGTTATACAGATACTGTTTTAATATAGTATAATACTGTTATACAGATACTGTTATAATATAGTATAATACTGTTATACAGATACTGTTATAATATAGTATAATACTGTTATACAGATACTGTTATAATATAGTATAATACTGTTATACAGATAGTGACTGGGTGAGTATTGATACTGTTATAATATAGTATAATAGTGTTATACAGATGCTGTTTTAATATAGTATAATACTGTTATAATATAGTATAATACTGTTATACAGATACTGTTATAATATAGTATAATACTGTTATACAGATACTGTTATAATATAGTATAATACTGTTATAATATAGTATAATACTGTTATAATATAGTATAATACTGTTATAATATAGTATAATACTGTTATACAGATGCTGTTATAATATAGTATAATACTGTTATACCAATACTGTTATAATATAGTATAATACTGTTATACCGATACTGTTTTAATATAGTGTAATACTGTTATAATATAGTATAATACTGTTATACCGATACTGTTATAATATAGTATAATACTGTTATAATATAGTGTAATACTGTTATAATATAGTATAATACTGTTATAATATAGTATAATACTGTTATACAGATACTGTTATAATATAGTATAATACTGTTATACCGATACTGTTTTAATATAGTGTAATACTGTTATAATATAGTATAATACTGTTATACCGATACTGTTATAATATAGTATAATACTGTTATAATATAGTGTAATACTGTTATAATATAGGATAATACTGTTATAATATAGTATAATCCTGTTATAATATAGTATAATCCTGTTATAATATAGTATAATCCTGTTATACAGACACTGATTGGATGTTTCCTCAGTTCAGGGTGGGAGTTAACGTTATTGGCTGATTGTTTGTCACCTAAGAAAGGAAGCATGGAAGACAACCGTTGTGTATTTAACGTACAGGCCAACATATCATCATGACATTGACTTAGCTACAGATATCACCCAACAAAACTGACACAGTCTCATAGACACAGAAGTACAATGACAGGAGTGAGAAAGAGACAAGTTCATCAACTTTTAAGCTTTTGCAAATCAATATTCCTCTCGATCCATTATAAGGTGATAATTACGTTTTAAACATCAGTGATTAGGTGAGAATGCCAGAATATCTATTTCTACAAGTGACATTTATCACAGCGTTAATAGTGCTGTATGTGCACATCGGGGGCATCGGAGGATGCATTAATGAAATCCCACACATATTACAACATTGTTAACCCTGCCAGAGTGTGAGGCTGAGACATCTTTATTCCTGGAGATGAGTGACAGACACATCGTATGCCATTGAACTAACTCTCTTTTCATCAGACTGATGTTTCATCAAGTCCAATGAAAGTTCACGATAGTCTCATTCTCTTCACGATGGAATCTCAGTACCTTTACTGATGGGGGAGAAAAAACTTTTATTTCAGAATATTGCCTTCAGCTGCTCCAGCAGGTTAGTAACATACTGTATAATCAATGAAAACTGTTCTGTTTTTGTATTTATTATGGATCACTATTAGTCGTTGCCAAGGCAGCAGCTGCTCTTCCTGCGGTCCAGCAAAATGAAGACAGTTATATATTTTTTAAAACATCACAGTACACCATATTAAGTGTGTGCCCTAAGGCCCCTACTCTACTACCACATATCTACTACACAAAATCCACGTTAACGTGTGGTTGTATGCATCTGTGCCTATGTTTGTGTTGCTTCACAGTCCCCGCTGTTCCATAAAGTGTATTTTTAACAGTTTTATAAATGGAGTTACTTGATATGGAATAGAGTTCCATGTAGTCATGACTCTATGTAGTACTGTGCACCTCCCATAGTCTGTTCTGGACTTGGGGACTGTGAAGAGACCTCTGGTGGCATGTCTCTGGTGGGTTATTCATTGGTGTCTGAACTGTGTGCTAGTCGTTTAAACAGACAGCAATCAAAATGTCAATACCTCTCACAAAGACAAGTAGTGATGTAGTCAATCTCTCCTCCACTTTGAGCCAGGAGAGACGTGCATGTTATTGATGTCAGCTCTCTGTGTACATTTAAGGGCCAGCCGTGCTGCTTTGCTCTCAGTCAACTGTAATTTGCCTATGTCCCTCTTTGTGGCACCTGACCACACGACTGAACAGTAGTCCAGGTGCGACAAAACTAGGGCCTGTAGGACCTGCCTTGTTGATAGTGTTGTTAAGAAGGCAGAAACTAGGGCCTGTAGGACCTGCCTTGTTGATAGTGTTGTTAAGAAGGCAGACACTAGGGTCTGTAGGACCTGCCTTGTTGATAGTGCTGTTAAGAAGGCAGAAACTAGGGCCTGTAGGACCTGCCTTGTTGATAGTGCTGTTAAGAAGGTAGAAACTAGGGCCTGTAGGACCTGCCTTGTTGATAGTGTTGTTAAGAAGGCAGAAACTAGGGCCTGTAGGACCTGCCTTGTTGATAGTGTTGTTAAGAAGGCAGAAACTAGGACCTGTAGGACCTGCCTTGTTGATAGTGTTGTTAAGAAGGCAGAAACTAGGGTCTGTAGGACCTGCCTTGTTGATAGTGCTGTTAAGAAGGCAGAAACTAGGGCCTGTAGGACCTGCCTTGTTGATAGTGTTGTTAAGAAGGCAGAAACTAGGGCCTGTAGGACCTGCCTTGTTGATAGTGTTGTTAAGAAGGCAGAAACTAGGGCCTGTAGGACCTGCCTTGTTGATAGTGTTGTTAAGAAGGCAGAAACTAGGGCCTGTAGGACCTGCCTTGTTGATAGTGTTGTTAAGAAGACAGAAACTAGGGCCTGTAGGACCTGCCTTGTTGATAGTGTTGTTAAGAAGGCAGAAACTAGGTCCTGTAGGACCTGCCTTGTTGATAGTGTTGTTAAGAAGGCAGAAACTAGGGCCTGTAGGACCTGCCTTGTTGATAGTGTTGTTAAGAAGGCAGAAACTAGGGCCTGTAGGACCTGCCTTGTTGATAGTGTTGTTAAGAAGGCAGAAACTAGGGCCTGTAGGACCTGCCTTGTTGATAGTGTTGTTAAGAAGACAGAAACTAGGGCCTGTAGGACCTGCCTTGTTGATAGTGTTGTTAAGAAGGCAGAAACTAGAGCCTGTAGGACCTGCTGTAAAGGTTTTCTTCCAGGGGTGAAGGAGAGGACCAAAGTGCAGCGTGGCTAGTGTTAAACATGTTTAATTAAGAACAAGTGAAACACTACAAACATACAAAATAACAAATGTGCAAAACCGATACAGACCTATCTGGTGCAGAACACAAACACAGAGACAGGTAACATACACCCACAAAATCCCAACACAAAACAAGCCTCCTATATATGAGTCTCATTCAGAGACAACGACTACCATCTGTCTCTGATTGAGAACCCACACTAGGCTGACATAGAAACAGACAAACTAGACACACAACATAGAATTCCCACCCAGCTCACGTCCTGACCAACTAAACACATACAAAACAACAGAAAACAGGTCAGGAACGTGACACCTGCCTTGTTGATAGTGTTGTTAAGAAGGTAGAAACTAGGGCCTGTAGGACCTGCCTTGTTGATAGTGTTGTTAAGAAGGCAGAAACTAGGGCCTGTAGGACCTGCCTTGTTGATAGTGTTGTTAAGAAGGTAGAAACTAGGGCCTGTAGGACCTGCCTTGTTGATAGTGTTGTTAAGAAGGCAGAAACTAGGTCCTGTAGGACCTGCCTTGTTGATAGTGTTGTTAAGAAGGCAGAAACTAGGGCCTGTAGGACCTGCCTTGTTGATAGTGTTGTTAAGAAGGCAGAAACTAGGACCTGTAGGACCTGCCTTGTTGATAGTGTTGTTAAGAAGGTAGAAACTAGGACCTGTAGGACCTGCCTTGTTGATAGTGTTGTTAAGAAGGCAGAAACTAGGACCTGTAGGACCTGCCTTGTTGATAGTGTTGTTAAGAAGGCAGAACAGCGCTTTATTATGGACAGACTTCTCTCCATCTTAGCTACTGTCGTATCATTATGTTTGGACCATGACAGTCTACAATCCAGGGTTACTCCAAGTAGTTTAGTCACCTCAACTTGTTCAATTACCACATTATTCATTACAAGATTTAGTTGAGGTTTTAGGGTTAAGTGAATGATTTGTCCAAAATACAAAATACTTTAAATTTGAAAAATATTTAGAACGAACTTATTCCTTGCAAACCCACTCTGAAACTAAGTGCAGCTCTTTGTTAAGTGTTGCAGTCATTTCATTGGCTGCAGTAGCTGGCGTGTTAAGTGTTGCAGTCATTTCATTGGCTGCAGTAGCTGGCGTGTTTAGTATTGAGGCGTCTGCGTATATCGACACACTGGCTTCACTCTTTACCTTTTCACCTCTGACACACTCACTTTACGCAATTCTAAATTACAACACTTGTCTTTCATCATTTGGTCAGATATACTTGGATGTGTAGCATCAGCGTTTGTTGCTGGCGTGTCATCCCTAAGTTTGCTTATCTTGCCAATGAAGAAAATCATTACAGTAGTTGGCAATATCAGTGGGTTTTGTGATGAATGAGTCATCTGATCCAATGAATGAAGGAGCCGAGATGGCTTTTTTCACAAGAATTTCATTTAAGGTGCCCCAAAGCTTTTTACTATCATTCTTTATAGAATTTATCTTTGTTTCATAGTGTAGTTTCTTCTTCTTTTCATTTTCATTTAGTCACATGATTTCTTAATTTGCAGTACGTTTTGCCAATCGGTTGTGTTGCCAGACTTATTTGCCTCATCCCTCTCAACCATAACATTTTTCAATTCTTCATCAATCTACTGGTATTTATTAACAGATTTTACAGTAATTTTGTTAATGGGTGTCTGCTTATTAGTAACTGGGATAAGGAATTTTATAAATGTGTCAAATGCAGCGTCTGGTTGCTTCTCGATACACACCACAGATCAACAAATATTATTTACATCAACAACGTTTACATCACCATTATTTACAGAACCTATTGTATGACCTCTTATACACTATATTAGGCCCAGCCTGACCTCTTATACACTATATTAGGCCCAGCCTGACCTCTTATACACTATATTAGGCCCAGCCTGACCTCTTATACACTATATTAGGCCCAGCCTGACCTCTTATACACTATATTAGGCCCAGCCTGACCTCTTATACACTATATTAGGCCCAGCCTGACCTCTTATACACTATATTAGGCCCAGCCTGACCTCTTATACACTATATTAGGCCCAGCCTTTGGAACTGTGGTTTTCCTAGATAAGGCTACTATATTGTGATCACAACATCCGATGGATTTGGATGCTGCTTTAAATCAAATCTCTGCAGCGTTAGCAAAGATGTGATCAATACATTTCGATAATTTCATTCCTGTGCTGTTTCTAACTACTCTGGTAGGTTGACTGACAACTTGAACCAGGTTGCAGGCATTAGTTACAGCTTGAAGCTTTCTCTTGAGTGGAAAGCCTGATGAAACCCAGTCAATATTTAAATCACCCAGAAAATATACCTCTCTGTTGATATCACATACATTATCAAGCATTTCACACACATGTTATCCAGATACTGACTGTTTGCACTTTGTGGTGGATAGAAAATTCCCACCAAAGTGAGCTTTAGGTGAGGCAGGTGAACCTGTAGCCATATGAATTCAACAGTATTTAACACGAGAACATGTAATGTTCAGTCTTATAGTTTGGTTATGTGTTACATTTCTATGTGAATGTTCAGTGTTATAGTTCTATGTGAATGTTCAGTGTTATGGTTCTATGTTAATGTTCAGTGTTATAGTTCTATGTTAATGTTCAGTGGTATAGTTCTATGTGAATGTAATGTTCAGTGTTATAGTTCTATGTTAATGTAATGTTCAGTGTTGAAGTTCTATGTTAATGTTCAGTGTTATAGTTCTATGTTAATGTAATGTTCAGTGTTGAAGTTCTATGTTAATGTTCAGTGTTATAGTTCTATGTTAATGTAATGTTCAGTGTTATAGTTCTATGTTAATGCAATGTTCAGTGTTGAAGTTCTATGTTAATGTTCAGTGTTATAGTTCTATGTTAATGTTCAGTGTTCAGTGTTAAAGTTCTATTTTAATGTTCAGTGTTAAAGTTCTATGTTAATGTTCAGTGTTATAGTTCTATGTGAATGTTCAGTGATATAGTTCCATGTGAATGTTCAGTGTTATGGTTCTATGTGAATGTAATGTTCAGTGTTATAGTTCTATGTTAATGTTGGGTGTTATAGTTCTATGTGAATGATCAGTGTTATAGTTCTATGATAATTTAATGCTCAGTGTTATAGTTCTATGATAATTTAATGTTCAGTGTTATAGTTCTATGTTAATGTAATGTTCAGTGTTATAGTTCTATGATAATTTAATGTTCGGTGTTATAGTTCTATGTTAATGTAATGTTCAGTGTTATAGTTCTATGATAATTTAATGTTCAGTGTTATAGTTCTATGTTAATGTAATGTTCAGTGTTATAGTTCTATGTTAATGTTCAGTGTTATAGTTCTATGTTAATGTTGGGTGTTATAGTTCTATGTTAATGTAATGTTCAGTGTTATAGTTCTATGTTAATGTTCAGTGTTATAGTTCTATGTTAATGTTGGGTGTTATAGTTCTATGTAAATGTAATGTTCAGTGTTATAGTTCTATGTTAATGTTCAGTGTTATAGTTCTATGTTAATGTTCATTGTTATAGTTCTATGTTAATGTTCAGTGTTATAGTTATATGAAAATTTAATGTTCAGTGTTATAGTTCTATGTTAATGTAATGTTCAGTGTTATAGTTCTATGATAATTTAATGTTCAGTGTTATAGTTCTATGTTAATGTAATGTTCAGTGTTATAGTTCTATGTTAATGTTCAGTGTTATAGTTCTATGTTAATGTTGGGTGTTATAGTTCTATGATAATTTAATGTTCAGTGTTATAGTTCTATGTTAATGTACAGTGGCAAGGAAAAGTATGTGAACCCTTTGGAATTACCCAAGTTACAACAGTAGACAAACACAGTGTGCTTAAACTAATAACACACAAATTATTGTATTTTTCTTGTCTATTTTGAATACATGATTTAAACATTCACAGTGTAGGTTGGAAAAAATATGTGATCCCCTAGTCTAATGACTTCTCCAAACGCTAATTGTAGTCAGGAGTCAGCTGACCTGGAGTCCAATCAATGAGACAAGATTGGAAACGTTGGTAAGAGCTGCCTTGCTCTATAAAAAACACTCACAAAATTTGAGTTTGCTATTCAGAAGAAGCATTTCCTGATGTGAACCACACCTTGAACAAAAGAGATCTCAGAAGACCTAACATTAAGAATTGTTGACTTGCTGGAAACGGTTACAAAAGTATCTCTAAAAGCCTAAAAGGTAAGACAAATTGTCCATAAATGGAGAAAGTTCAGCACTGTTGCTACTCTCCCTAGGAGAGGCCGTCCTGCAAAGACGACTGCAAGAGCACAGCGCAGAATGCTCAATGAGGATAAGAAGAATCCAGGAGTATTAGCTAAAGACTAAGAGAAATCTCTGGATTATGCTAACATCTCTGTTGACAAGTCTACGATACGTAAAACACTGAACAAGAATGGTGGTCATGGGAGGACACCACGGAAGAAGCCACTGCTGTCCAATAAAAACATTGCTGCATGTTTGAAGTTCACAAAAGAGCACCTGGATGTTCCACAGCGGTACTGGCTAAATATTCTGTGGACAGATGAAACTACAGTTCAGTTGTTTGGAAGGAACACACAACACTGTGTGGAGAAAAAAGGCAAAGCACACCAGCATCAAAACCTCATCCCCAACTATAAAGTATGGTGGAGGGAGCATCATGGTTTGGGGCTGCTTTGCTGCCTCAGGGCCTGGACAGCTTGCTATCATTGATGGAAAAATGAATTCCCATGTTTATCAAGACATTTTGCAGGAGAATGTTCGACTATCTGTCCGCCAATTGAAGTTCAGCAGAAGTTGGATGATGCAACAGGACAACGACCCAAAACACACAGAAGTAAATCAACAACAGAATGGCTTCAACAGAAGAAAATACGCCTTCTGGAGTGGCCCAGTCAGAGTCCTGACCTCATCCTGATTGAGATGCTGTGGCATGACCTCAAGAGAGCAGTTCACACCAGACATCCCAAGAATATTGTTGAACTGAAACAGTTTTGTAAAGAGGAACGGTCCCAAAACTCCTCCTGACCTGTGTGCAGGTCTGATCCACAACTACAGAGTTTGGTTGAGGTGATTACTGCCAAAGGAGGGTCAATCTGTTATTAAATCTAAGGGATCACATACTTTTCCCACCCTGCACTGTGAATGGTTCCACTGTGTGTTCAATAAAGACATGAAAACGAATAGTTGTTAGTGTGTTATTAGTTTAGATCGAGTTATATGAACAATTTCTGCAAAAATCCAGATAATTCCAAAGGGTTCATGTACTTTTCTTGCCACTGTATTGTTAAGTGTTATAGTTCTATGTTAATGTTTAGTTATAGTTCTATGTTAATGTTTAGTTATAGTTCTATGTTAATGTTCAGTGTTATAGTTCTATGTTAATCAGTGTTATAGTTCTATGTTAATGTAATGTTCAGTGTTATACTTTTATGTTAACGGTCAGTGTTATCTATGTTAATGTAATGTTCAGTGTTATACTTTTATGTTAATGTTCAGTGTTATAGTTCTATGTTAATCAGTGTTATAGTTCTATGTTGATGTAATTGGATTGAACCTCTTCCGCCACATTTCTCTCTTTGTTAAATTTGATAGAATCCCAAATTCTATTTGGCCCATGGCCTCAAGTTTAATTTAGGTGAAGGGCATGTTTCGTATTTCTCTCTGTTAGAGCTGTCGCTCTCCTCATCCTCAGAAGAGGTGAGGAGAGAAGGATCTTCGGACCAAAATGCGGAGTTAGGGAAATAAGCCATTTTTATTACACATACGACGTAGACTAAACAAAACAAAAACACTTTCAAAACTACAAAATAAGAAAACGACGTACAACGGAACCTGAACATAAACTTCCATGGACAAACGTAAACTTACGAACAGGAACGAACATCAAAACGAACGAACAGCAAAACAGCTCCAAATGTGAAAAACATCGACAACACGATAGACATCACAGGAGACAATCACCCACCAACACACAGTGATAATGCCCTACCTAAATATGACTCTTGATTAGAGGAAAATGCAAACCACCTGCCTCTAATCAAGAGCCATACCAGGCACACCGAAACCAACATAGAAACAGATAACATAGACTGCCCACCCAAAACACATGCCCTGACCATAAACACATAAAAAACAACATAAAACAGGTCAGGACTGTTACAGTACCCCCCCCTCAAGATGCGCACGCCGGGCGCACAAGCACAAAGTCCAGGGGAGGGTCCGGGTGGGCAGTTGACCACGGTGGTGGTTCCGGCTCAGGACGCTGTCCCCATACCACCATAGTCACTCCCCTCTTCTTTCTACCCCTTCTAATGCCCACCCTAACACTACCTTCCCCTAAATAAACAGCTAGCACCAGGACAAGGGGCAGCACCGGGACAAGGGGTAGCACCGGGACAAGGGGCAGCACCAGAACAAGGGGCAGCACCAGGATAAGGACCATCACTGGGACAAGGGGCAGCACCGGGACAAGGGGCAGCACCGGGACAAGGGGCAGCACCGGGACAAGGGGCAGCACCGGGACAAGGGGCAGCACCGGGACAAGGGGCAGCACCGGGACAAGGGGCAGCACCGGGACAAGGGGCAACACCGGGACAAGGGGCAGATCCCGGCTGAAGGACTCTGGCAGGTCCTGTTTGGACGGCTCTGGCAGGTCCATGCTGGCTGACGGCTCTCTACGCTCATGGCAGGCTGACGGCTCTTGACGCTCATGGCAAGCTGACGGCTCTCGACGCTCATGGCAGGCTGACGGCTCTCGACGCTCATGGCAGGCTGACGGCTCTCGACGCTCATGGCGCTCTGACGGCTCTGGCTGCTCATGGCTCACTGACGGCTCTGGCTGCTCATGGCTCTTTGACGGCTCTGGCTGCTCATGGCTCTTTGACGGCTCTGGCTGCTCATGGCTCTCTGACGGCTCTGGCTGCTCATGGCTCGCTGGCGGCTCTGGCAGATCCTGTCTGGTTGGCGGCTCTGGCAGATCCTGTCTGGTTGGCGGCTCTGGCAGATCCTGTCTGGTTGGCGGCTCTGGCAGATCCTGTCTGGTTGGCGGCTCTGGCAGATCCTGTCTGGTTGGCGGCTCTGGCAGATCCTGTCTGGCTGACGGCTCTAGCGGCTCCTGTCTGGCTGACGGCTCTAGCGGCTCCTGTCTGGCGGATGGCTCTGTAGGCTCATGGCAGACGGGCGGCTTTGCAGGCTCATGGCAGACGGGCGGCTTTGCAGGCTCATGGCAGACGGATGGCTCAGACGGCGCTGGGGAGACGGATGGCTCAGATGGCGCTGGAGAGACGGATGGCTCAGATGGCGCTGGGGAGACGGATGGCTCAGATGGCGCTGGGGAGACGGATGGCTCAGATGGCGCTGGGGAGACGGATGGCTCAGATGGCGCTGGGGAGACAGATAGCTCTGTAGGGAGGAGAAGGAGAGACAGCCTGGTGCGTGGTCTAGGCACCGGCTGCGCTGGAGAGGAGGAAACAGCAGGAGAGAGAACCCGGAGAGACAGCCTGGTACGGGGGGCTGCCACCGGAGGACTGGTACATGGAGGTGGCACCGGATATACCGGACCGTGAAGGAGGACACGTGCTCTTGAGCACCGAGCCTCCCCAACCCCACCAGGTTGAATGAACCCCGTAGCCCTGCCAGTGCGGCGAGGTGGAATAGCCCGCACTGGACTATGCAGGCGAACCGGGGACACCACCTGTAAGGCTGGTGCCATGTACACCGGCCCGAGGAGACGTACTGGAGACCAGCTACGTTGGGCCGGCTTCATGGCACCCGGCTCGATGCCCAACCTAGCCCTCCCAGTGCGGCAAGGTGGAATAGCCCGCACTGGGCTAAGCACGCGTACTGGGGACACCGTGCGCTCTACCGCATAACACGGTGTCTTACCAATACGACGCCTTCTACCTCCACGGTAAGCACGGGGAGTTTGCTCGGGTATCTTACCCGGCTTTGCCACACTCCTCGTGTGCCCCCCCCCAAGAAATTTTTTGGTCTGACTCACCGGCTCCCAACCGCGTCGTCTCGCTGCCTCCTCATACCAGCGCCGCTCAGCCTTCGCTGCTTCCAATTCCTCCTTTGGACGGCGATATTCCCCTGGTTGAGCCCAAGGTCCTCTACCGTCCAAGATCTCCTCCCAAGTCCAGAAGTTCTTATTGCTCCGTCGAGCATTCCCATACCGCTTGGTCATATGGTGTTGGTGGGTGATTCTGTTAGAGCTGTCGCTCTCCTCATCCTCAGAAGAGGTGAGGAGAGAAGGATCTTCGGACCAAAATGCGGAGTTAGGGAAATAAGCCATTTTTATTACACATACGACGTAGACTAAACAAAACAAAAACACTTTCAAAACTACAAAATAAGAAAACGACGTACAACGGAACCTGAACATAAACTTCCATGGACAAACGTAAACTTACGAACAGGAACGAACATCAAAACGAACGAACAGCAAAACAGCTCCAAATGTGAAAAACATCGACAACACGATAGACATCACAGGAGACAATCACCCACCAACACACAGTGATAATGCCCTACCTAAATATGACTCTTGATTAGAGGAAAATGCAAACCACCTGCCTCTAATCAAGAGCCATACCAGGCACACCGAAACCAACATAGAAACAGATAACATAGACTGCCCACCCAAAACACATGCCCTGACCATAAACACATAAAAAACAACATAAAACAGGTCAGGACTGTTACACTCTCTCCCTTTTAGCCATAGGCCCCACACACAGTGTTTCAGCTGCTGTTTTAATAATGTGTGTGTGCGTGTGTGTGTGCGGGTGCATGCCTGCGTGTGTGCGTGTGTTTTAGTGTGTTTAGAAACCCCAGCATGACTCGGGGGATCCTGGCTGTAAGATTTATTACACCTCACACACCCTTTTGGTTTCTTAAAAAATAGCTACTTAAGAATTAATGTTAAACAGTCCAAGGGCTCTCTACTTTGGAAGGAACTAAATTAACCTACAAACTTAAAGTTCAGATCTTTTTGTCTTCAGCCCAGAGACCAGAAAATCTGACAGAACATAAAGCATACATTAACATTGTTTAACAGCTACAAGCTACAGGAGAGGAGAGGAGACTACATTAACATTGTTTAACAGCTACAAGCTACAGAAGAGGAGACTACATTAACATTGTTTAACAGCTACAAGCTACAGGAGAGGAGAGGAGACTACATTAACATTGTTTAACAGCTACAAGCTACAGAAGAGGAGACTACATTAACATTGTTTAACAGCTACAAGCTACAGGAGAGGAGAGGAGACTACATTAACATTGTTTAACAGCTACAAGCTACAGGGGAGGAGAGGAGAGAAGGGGAGAGGAGAGAAGGGAAGAGGAGAGAAGAGGAGAGGAGAGAAGGGAAGAGGAGAGAAGGGAAGAGGAGAGAAGGGAAGAGGAGAGAAGGGAAGAGGAGCGAAGGGAAGAGGAGCGAAGGGAAGAGGGGTGAAGGGAAGAGGGGTGAAGGGAAGAGGAGAGAAGGGAAGAGGAGAGAAGGGAAGAGGAGAGAAGGGGAGAGGAGAGAAGGGGAGAGGGGTGAAGGGAAGAGGAGAGAAGGGAAGAGGAGAGGAGAGAAGAGGAGAGGAGAGAATGGAAGAGGAGAGAAGGAAAGAGGAGAGAAGGAAAGAGGAGAGAAGGAAAGAGGAGAGGAGAGAAGGGAAGAGAAGAGAAGGGAAGAGGAGAGAAGGAAAGAGGAGAGGAGAGAAGGGAAGAGGAGAGAATGAAAGAGGAGAGAAGGAAAGAGGAGAGGAGAGAAGGGAAGAGGAGAGAATGAAAGAGGAGAGGAGAGAAGGGAAGAAGATAGAAGGGAAGAGAAGAGGAGAGAAGGGAAGAGGAGAGAAGGGAAGAGGAGAGAAGGGAAGAGAA
>NW_026600280.1:536446-538946 GCF_029448725.1 Salvelinus fontinalis
AACAGGAGATAGACTAGTGTCCTGTTCAGGGGGTGTACCGTACATCAAACTGTCTCACACTACAGAAACAGGAGATAGAATAGTGTCCTGTCCAGGGGGTGTCCGTACTGTACATCCAGCTGTCTCACACTACAGAAACAGGAGATAGACTAGTGTCCTGTCCAGGGGGTGTCCGTACATCAAGCTGTCTCACACAACAGAAACAGGAGATAGACTAGTGTCCTGTCCAGGGAGTGTCCCGTACATCAAGCTGTCTCACACTACAGAAACAGGAGACAGACTAGTGTCCTGTCCAGGGGGTGTCCCGTACATCAAGCTGTCTCACACTAAAGAAATAGGAGATAGACTAGTGTCCTGTCCAGGGGGTGTCCCGTACATCAAGCTGTCTCTCACTACAGAAACAGGAGATAGACTAGCGTCAGGTCCAGGGGGTGTCCCGTACATCAAGCTGTCTCACTACAGAAACAGGAGATAGACTAGTGTCCTGTCCAGGGGGTGTCCCGTACATCAAGCTGTCTCTCACTACAGAAACAGGAGATAGACTAGCGTCAGGTCCAGGGGGTGTCCCGTACATCAAGCTGTCTCACACTACAGAAACAGGAGATAGACTAGTGTCCTGTCCAGGGGGTGTCCCGTACATCAAGCTGTCTCTCACTACAGAAACAGGAGATAGACTAGCGTCAGGTCCAGGGGGTGTCCCGTACATCAAGCTGTCTCACACTACAGAAACAGGAGATAGACTAGTGTCCTGTCCAGGGGGTGTCCCGTACATCAAGCTGTCTCTCACTACGGAAACAGGAGATAGACTAGCGTCAGGTCCAGGGGGTGTCCCGTACATCAAGCTGTCTCACACTACAGAAACAGGAGATAGACTAGTGTCCTGTCCAGGGGGTGTCCCGTACATCAAGCTGTCTCTCACTACAGAAACAGGAGATAGACTAGTGTCCTGTCCAGGGGGTGTACTGTACATCAAGCTGCCTCACTACAGAAACAGGAGATACACTGCATTCGGAAAGTATTCAGACCTGTTGACTTTGTCCACATTTTGTTACGTTACAGCCTTATTCTGAAATGGACTAAATTCATGATTTCCCTCATCAATCTACACACAATAACCCATAATCACACCACAATAACCCATAATAAAACATATAAAAATTGGTTTTTATACGTTTTTGAAAATGTATTAAAAATTAAAAACAGAATACCTTATTTACATAAATATTCAGACCCGTTGCTATGACACTCGACATTGAGCTCAGGTGCATCCTGTTTATATGGATCATCCTTGAGATGTTTCTACAACTTGATTGGAGTCCACCTGTAGTAAATGCAATTGATTGGACATCATTTGAAAAGATACACACTGGTCCAAATAAGGTCCCACAGTTGACAGTGCATGTCAGAGAAAAAAACCAGGCCATGAGGTCGCAACAATTGTCTATTAGAGCTTCCGAGACAGGGTTGTCTCGGAAGCTACAGCATGGAAGGTCCCCAAGAACACAGTGGCCTCCATCACTCTTAAATGGAAGAAGTTAAGAACCACCAAGACTCTTAGAGCTGGTCGCGAGACCAAACTGAGCAATCGGGGGAGAAGGGTCTTGACAGAGCTCAAGAGTTCCTCTGTGGAGATGGGAGAACCTTCAAGAAGGACAACCATCTCTGCAGCACTCCACCAATAAGGCCTTTATGGTAGAGTGGCCAGACGGAAGCCACCTCTCAGTAAAAGGCACATGACAGCCCACTTGGAGTTTGCCAAAAAATAAACAATATTCTCTGGTCTGATTAAACCAAGTTTGAACTCTTTGGCCTGAATGCCAAACATCACATCTGGAGGAAACCAGGCACCGCTCATCACCTGACCAATACCATCCCTACGGTGAAGCATGGAGGTGGCAGAATCATGCTGTGGGGACATTTTTCTGCGGCAGGGACTGGGAGACTAGTCAGGATAGAGGGAAGGATGAACGGAGCAAAATACAGAGAGATCCTTGATAAAAACCTGCTCCAGAGCACTCAGGACCTCAGACTAGGGCGAAGTTCCACCTTCCAACAGGACAACGATCCTAATCACACAATCAAGACAATGCAGGAGTGGCTTCGGGACAAGTCTCTGAATGTCCTTGAACTCGATCGAACATCTCTAAAGAGACCTGAAAATAGCTGTGCAGTGACGCTCCCCATCCAACCTGACAGAGCTTGAGAGTATCTGCAGAGAAGAATGGGAGAAACTCCCCAAATACAGGTGTGCCAAGCTTGTAGCATCATAACCAAGAAGACCCGAGGCTGTAATCGCTGCCAAAGGTGCTTCAGCAAAGTACTGAGTAAAGGGTCTGAATACTTATGTAAATGTGATATTTCTGTTATTTTTATTAATTTTTGGGGCAAAATGTCTAAATAGCAGTTTTTTTGTAATTATGGGGTAAGGTGTGTAGAATGATGAGGGGGGAAAAAACTATTTAAGACATTTTTGAGTAAAGCTGTAACATAATAAAATGTG
>NW_026600280.1:541446-551446 GCF_029448725.1 Salvelinus fontinalis
AGGACAAACATCAGTTAACCACCTAACTGAGGACGTCAGAGTACAAACATCAGTTAACCACCTACCCAACAACGTCAGTTAACCACCTACCCAACGACGTCAGAGGACAAACATCAGTTAACCACCTACCCAACGACGTCAGTTAACCACCTACCCAAAGACGTCAGAGGACAAACATCAGTTAACCACCTACCCAACGACGTCAGAGGACAAACATCAGTTAACCATCTACCCAACGACGTCAGTTAACCACCTACCCAACGACGTCAGTTAACCACCTACCCAACGACGTCAGAGGACAAACGTCAGTTAACCACCTACCCAACGACGTCAGAGTACAAACATCAGTTAACCACCTACCCAACGACGTCAGTTAACCACCTACCCAACGACGTCAGAGGACAAACATCAGTTAACCACCTACCCAACGATGTCAGAGGACAAACATCAGTTAACCACCTACCCAACGACGTCAGAGGACAAACATCAGTTAACCACCTACCCAACGACGTCAGAGGACAAACATCAGTTAACCACCTACCCAACGACGTCAGAGGACAAACATCAGTTAACCACCTACCCAACGACTTCAGCGGACAAACATCAGTTAACCACCTACCCAACGACGTCAGTTAACCACCTACCCAACGACGTCAGAGGACAAACATCAGTTAACCACCTACCCAACGACGTCAGTTAACCACCTACCCAACGACGTCAGAGGACAAACATCAGTTAACCACCTACCCAACGACTTCAGAGGACAAACATCAGTTAACCACCTAACTGAGGACGTCAGAGTACAAACATCAGTTAACCACCTACCCAACAACGTCAGTTAACCACCTACCCAACGACGTCAGAGGACAAACATCAGTTAACCACCTACCCAACGACGTCAGTTAACCACCTACCCAAAGACGTCAGAGGACAAACATCAGTTAACCACCTACCCAACGACGTCAGAGGACAAACATCAGTTAACCATCTACCCAACGACGTCAGTTAACCACCTACCCAACGACGTCAGTTAACCACCTACCCAACGACGTCAGAGGACAAACGTCAGTTAACCACCTACCCAACGACGTCAGAGTACAAACATCAGTTAACCACCTACCCAACGACGTCAGTTAACCACCTACCCAACGACGTCAGAGGACAAACATCAGTTAACCACCTACCCAACGATGTCAGAGGACAAACATCAGTTAACCACCTACCCAACGACGTCAGAGGACAAACATCAGTTAACCACCTACCCAACGACGTCAGAGGACAAACATCAGTTAACCACCTACCCAACGACGTCAGAGGACAAACATCAGTTAACCACCTACCCAACGACTTCAGCGGACAAACATCAGTTAACCACCTACCCAACGACGTCAGTTAACCACCTACCCAACGACGTCAGAGGACAAACATCAGTTAACCACCTACCCAACGACGCCAGAGGACAAACATCAGTTAACCACCTACCCAACGACGTCAGTTAACCACCTACCCAACGACTTCAGAGTACAAGCATCAGTTAACCACCTAACTGAGGACGTCAGAGTACAAACATCAGTTAACCACCTACCCAACGACGTCAGAGTACAAACATCAGTTAACCGCCTACCCAACGACGTCAGAGGACAAACATCAGTTAACCACCTACCCAACGACGTCAGAGGACAAACATCAGTTAACCACCTACCCAACGACGTCAGAGGACAAACATCAGTTAACCACCTACCCAACGACGTCAGAGGACAAACATCAGTTAACCACCTACCCAACGACGTCAGAGGACAAACATCAGTTAACCACTTACCCAACGACGTCAGAGGACAAACATCAGTTAACCACCTACCCAACGACGTCAGTTAACCACCTACCCAACGACGTCAGAGTACAAACATCAGTTAACCACCTACCCAACGACGTCAGAGTACAAACATCAGTTAACCACCTACCCAACGACTTCAGAGGACAAACATCAGTTAACCACCTAACTGAGGACGTCAGAGTACAAACATCAGTTAACCACCTACCCAACAACGTCAGTTAACCACCTACCCAACGACGTCAGAGGACAAACATCAGTTAACCACCTACCCAACGACGTCAGAGGACAAACATCAGTTAACCACCTACCCAACGACGTCAGTTAACCACCTACCCAACGACGTCAGAGTACAAACATCAGTTAACCACCTACCCAACGACGTCAGTTAACCACCTACCCAACGACGTCAGTTAACCACCTACCCAACGACGTCAGAGGACAAACATCAGTTAACCACCTACCCAACGACGTCAGTTAACCACCTACCCAACGACGTCAGAGGACAAACATCAGTTAACCACCTACCCAACGACTTCAGAGGACAAACATCAGTTAACCACCTAACTGAGGACGTCAGAGTACAAACATCAGTTAACCACCTACCCAACAACGTCAGTTAACCACCTACCCAACGACGTCAGAGGACAAACATCAGTTAACCACCTACCCAACGACGTCAGTTAACCACCTACCCAAAGACGTCAGAGGACAAACATCAGTTAACCACCTACCCAACGACGTCAGAGGACAAACATCAGTTAACCATCTACCCAACGACGTCAGTTAACCACCTACCCAACGACGTCAGTTAACCACCTACCCAACGACGTCAGAGGACAAACGTCAGTTAACCACCTACCCAACGACGTCAGAGTACAAACATCAGTTAACCACCTACCCAACGACGTCAGTTAACCACCTACCCAACGACGTCAGAGGACAAACATCAGTTAACCACCTACCCAACGATGTCAGAGGACAAACATCAGTTAACCACCTACCCAACGACGTCAGAGGACAAACATCAGTTAACCACCTACCCAACGACGTCAGAGGACAAACATCAGTTAACCACCTACCCAACGACGTCAGAGGACAAACATCAGTTAACCACCTACCCAACGACTTCAGAGTACAAACATCAGTTAACCACCTACCCAACGACGTCAGTTAACCACCTACCCAAAGACGTCAGAGGACAAACATCAGTTAACCACCTACCCAACGACGTCAGAGGACAAACATCAGTTAACCACCTACCCAACGACTTCAGAGGACAAACATCAGTTAACCACCTAACTGAGGACGTCAGAGTACAAACATCAGTTAACCACCTACCCAACAACGTCAGTTAACCACCTACCCAACGACGTCAGAGGACAAACATCAGTTAACCACCTACCCAACGACGTCAGTTAACCACCTACCAAACGACGTCAGAGGACAAACATCAGTTAACCACCTACCCAACGACGTCAGAGGACAAACATCAGTTAACCACCTACCCAACGACGTCAGTTAACCACCTACCCAACGACGTCAGAGGACAAACATCAGTTAACCACCTACCCAACAACTTCAGAGGACAAACATCAGTTAACCACCTAACTGAGGACGTCAGAGTACAAACATCAGTTAACCACCTACCCAACAACGTCAGTTAACCACCTACCCAACGACGTCAGAGGACAAACATCAGTTAACCACCTACCCAACGACGTCAGTTAACCACCTACCCAAAGACGTCAGAGGACAAACATCAGTTAACCACCTACCCAACGACGTCAGAGGACAAACATCAGTTAACCACCTACCCAACGACGTCAGTTAACCACCTACCCAACGACGTCAGTTAACCACCTACCCAACGACGTCAGAGGACAAACGTCAGTTAACCACCTACCCAACGACGTCAGAGTACAAACATCAGTTAACCACCTACCCAACGACGTCAGTTAACCACCTACCCAACGACGTCAGAGGACAAACATAAGTTAACCACCTACCCAACGATGTCAGAGGACAAACATCAGTTAACCACCTACCCAACGACGTCAGAGGACAAACATCAGTTAACCACCTACCCAACGACGTCAGAGGACAAACATCAGTTAACCACCTACCCAACGACGTCAGAGGACAAACATCAGTTAACCACCTACCCAACGACTTCAGCGGACAAACATCAGTTAACCACCTACCCAACGACGTCAGTTAACCACCTACCCAACGACGTCAGAGGACAAACATCAGTTAACCACCTACCCAACGACGTCAGTTAACCTCCTACCCAACGACGTCAGAGTACAAACATCAGTTAACCACCTACCCAACGACGTCAGAGTACAAACATCAGTTAACCACCTACCCAACGACTTGAGGACAAACATCAGTTAACCACCTACCCAACGACGCCAGAGGACAAACATCAGTTAACCACCTACCCAACGACGTCAGTTAACCACCTACCCAACGACTTCAGAGTACAAGCATCAGTTAACCACCTAACTGAGGACGTCAGAGTACAAACATCAGTTAACCACCTACCCAACGACGTCAGAGTACAAACATCAGTTAACCGCCTACCCAACGACGTCAGAGGACAAACATCAGTTAACCACCTACCCAACGACGTCAGAGGACAAACATCAGTTAACCACCTACCCAACGACGTCAGAGGACAAACATCAGTTAACCACCTACCCAACGACGTCAGAGGACAAACATCAGTTAACCACCTACCCAACGACGTCAGAGGACAAACATCAGTTAACCACCTACCCAACGAAGTCAGTTAACCACCTACCCAACGACGTCAGAGGACAAACATCAGTTAACCACCTACCCAACGACTTCAGAGGACAAACATCAGTTAACCACCTAACTGAGGACGTCAGAGTACAAACATCAGTTAACCACCTACCCAACAACGTCAGTTAACCACCTACCCAACGACGTCAGAGGACAAACATCAGTTAACCACCTACCCAACGACGTCAGTTAACCACCTACCCAAAGACGTCAGAGGACAAACATCAGTTAACCACCTACCCAACGACGTCAGAGGACAAACATCAGTTAACCACCTACCCAACGACGTCAGTTAACCACCTACCCAACGACGTCAGTTAACCACCTACCCAACGACGTCAGAGGACAAACGTCAGTTAACCACCTACCCAACGACGTCAGAGTACAAACATCAGTTAACCACCTACCCAACGACGTCAGTTAACCACCTACCCAACGACGTCAGAGGACAAACATAAGTTAACCACCTACCCAACGATGTCAGAGGACAAACATCAGTTAACCACCTACCCAACGACGTCAGAGGACAAACATCAGTTAACCACCTACCCAACGACGTCAGAGGACAAACATCAGTTAACCACCTACCCAACGACGTCAGAGGACAAACATCAGTTAACCACCTACCCAACGACTTCAGCGGACAAACATCAGTTAACCACCTACCCAACGACGTCAGTTAACCACCTACCCAACGACGTCAGAGGACAAACATCAGTTAACCACCTACCCAACGACGTCAGTTAACCTCCTACCCAACGACGTCAGAGTACAAACATCAGTTAACCACCTACCCAACGACGTCAGAGTACAAACATCAGTTAACCACCTACCCAACGACTTGAGGACAAACATCAGTTAACCACCTACCCAACGACGCCAGAGGACAAACATCAGTTAACCACCCACCCAACGACGTCAGTTAACCACCTACCCAACGACTTCAGAGTACAAGCATCAGTTAACCACCTAACTGAGGACGTCAGAGTACAAACATCAGTTAACCACCTACCCAACGACGTCAGAGTACAAACATCAGTTAACCGCCTACCCAACGACGTCAGAGGACAAACATCAGTTAACCACCTACCCAACGACGTCAGAGGACAAACATCAGTTAACCACCTACCCAACGACGTCAGAGGACAAACATCAGTTAACCACCTACCCAACGACGTCAGAGGACAAACATCAGTTAACCACCTACCCAACGACGTCAGAGGACAAACATCAGTTAACCACTTACCCAACGACGTCAGAGGACAAACATCAGTTAACCACCTACCCAACGACGTCAGAGTACAAACATCAGTTAACCACCTACCCAACGACGTCAGAGTACAAACATCAGTTAACCACCTACCCAACGACTTCAGAGGACAAACATCAGTTAACCACCTAACTGAGGACGTCAGAGTACAAACATCAGTTAACCACCTACCCAACAACGTCAGTTAACCACCTACCCGACGACGTCAGAGGACAAACATCAGTTAACCACCTACCCAACGACGTCAGAGGACAAACATCAGTTAACCACCTACCCAACGACGTCAGTTAACCACCTACCCAACGACGTCAGAGTACAAACATCAGTTAACCACCTACCCAACGACGTCAGTTAACCACCTACCCAACGACGTCAGTTAACCACCTACCCAACGACGTCAGAGGACAAACATCAGTTAACCACCTACCCAACGACGTCAGAGGACAAACATCAGTTAACCACCTACCCAACGACGTCAGTTAACCACCTACCCAACGACGTCAGAGGACAAACATCAGTTAACCACCTAACTGAGGACGTCAGAGTACAAACATCAGTTAACCACCTACCCAACAACGTCAGTTAACCACCTACCCAACGACGTCAGAGGACAAACATCAGTTAACCACCTACCCAACGAAGTCAGTTAACCACCTACCCAAAGACGTCAGAGGACAAACATCAGTTAACCACCTACCCAACGACGTCAGAGGACAAACATCAGTTAACCACCTACCCAACGACGTCAGTTAACCACCTACCCAACGACGTCAGTTAACCACCTACCCAACGACGTCAGAGGACAAACGTCAGTTAACCACCTACCCAACGACGTCAGAGTACAAACATCAGTTAACCACCTACCCAACGACGTCAGTTAACCACCTACCCAACGACGTCAGAGGACAAACATCAGTTAACCACCTACCCAACGATGTCAGAGGACAAACATCAGTTAACCACCTACCCAACGACGTCAGAGGACAAACATCAGTTAACCACCTACCCAACGACGTCAGAGGACAAACATCAGTTAACCACCTACCCAACGACGTCAGAGGACAAACATCAGTTAAACACCTACCCAACGACTTCAGCGGACAAACATCAGTTAACCACCTACCCAACGACGTCAGTTAACCACCTACCCAACGACGTCAGAGGACAAACATCAGTTAACCACCTACCCAACGACGTCAGTTAACCACCTACCCAACGACGTCAGAGTACAAACATCAGTTAACCGCCTACCCAACGACGTCAGTTAACCACCTACCCAACGACGTCAGAGGACAAACATCAGTTAACCACCTACCCAACGACGTCAGAGGACAAACATCAGTTAACCACCTACCCAACGACGTCAGAGTACAAACATCAGTTAACCACCTACCCAACGACGTCAGAGGACAAACATCAGTTAACCACCTACCCAACGACGTCAGTTAACCACCTACTCAACGACGTCAGAGGACAAACATCAGTTAACCACCTAACTGAGGAACTCAATTTAACCTTGCACAATACCCTAGATGCAGTCGCACCCCTAAAAACTAAAAACATTTGTCATAAGAAACTAGCTCCCCGGTATACAGAAAATACCCGAGCTTTGAAGTAAACTTCCAGAAAATTGGAACGGAAATGGCGCCACACCAAACTGGAAGTCTTCCGACTAGCTTGGGAAGACAGTACCGTGCAGTATCGAAGAGCCCTCACTGCTGCTCAATCGTCCTATTTTTCCAACTTAATTGAAGAAAATAAGAACAAACTAAATAAATCTGAAACTTTCTGTCCAAAAATGATGCAGAAAAATGAATCCATGCTTTTGTTACTTCTAGGTTGGACTACTGCAATGCTCTACTTTCCGGCTACCCGGATAAAGCACTAAATAAACTTCAGTTAGTGCTAAATACGGCTGCTAGAATCCTGACTAGAACCCAAAAATTTGATCATATTACTCCAGTGCTAGCCTCCCTACACTGGCTTCCTGTTAAGGCAAGGGCTGATTTCAAGGGTTTACTGTTAACCTACAAAGCGTTACATGGGCTTGCTCCTACCTATCTTTCCGATTTGGTCCTGCCGTACATACCTACACGTACGCTACGGTCACAAGACGCAGGCCTCCTAACTATCCCTAGAATTTCTAAACAAACAGCTGGAGGCAGGGCTTTCTCCTATAGAGCAACATTTTATGGAATGGTCGGCTTACCCATGTGAGAGACGCAGACTCGGTCTCAACCTTTAAGTCTTTAATGAAGACTCATCTCTTCAGTAGGTCATATGATTGAGTGTAGTCTGGCCCAGGAGTGTGAAGGTGAACGAAAAGGCACTGGAGCAACGAACCACCCTTGCTGTCTCTGCCTGGCCGATTCCCCTCTCTCCACTGGGATTCTCTGCCTCTAACCCTATTATAGGGGCTGAGTCACTGGCTTACTGGTGCTCTTCCATGCCATCCCTAGGAGGGGGGCGTCACTTGAGTGGGTTGAGTCACTGACGTGATCTTCCTGTCTGGGTTGGCACCACCCCTTGGGTTGTGCCGTGGCGGAGATCTTTGTGGGCTATACTCGGCCTTGTCTCAGGATTGTAAGTTGGTGGTTGAAGATATCTCTCTAGTGGTGTGGGGGCCCCCATGGTGTTTATACTTGCGTACTATTGTTTGTACAGATGAACGTGGTACCTTCAGGCGTTTGGAAATTGCTCCCAAGGATGAACCAGACTCGTGGAGGTCTACCATTTTTCTTCTGTGGTCTTGGCTGATTTCTCTTGATTTCCCCATGATGTCAAGCAAAGACACTGAGTTTGAAGGTAGGCCTTGAAATACATCTTAGGTACACCACCATTTGACTCAAATTATGTCAATTAGCCTATCAGAAGCTTCTAAAGCCATGGCATCATTTTCTGGAATTTTCCAAGCTGTTTAAAGGCACAGTCAACTTAGTGTATGTAAACTTCTTACCCACTGGAATTGTGGCACAGTGAATTATAAGTGAAATAATCTGTCTGTAAACAACTGTTGGAAAAATGACTTGTGTCATGCACAAAGTAGATGTCCTAACCGACTTGCCAAAACTATAGTTTGTTTACAAGAAATGTGTGGAGTGGTTGAAAGACGAGTTTAAATGACTCCAATCTAAGTGTATGTAAACTTGCGACTTCAACCATCCATTTTTGAACAAATTGTTTTCTAATGTAAAGTTATGCAATACATTCTCGTATTGTCATGAGAGTCTTTAATAGCAGCTAAATGCACAGAGAGTTGTTTGGTTGCAGAGGTACAATGTTCCCGTTCATTCATTATAGAAGAGAACATTACGGAAAGTTGAAACGGTTCATTTTGTTGGCTACATTTTCACCGTAAAGTGCTTTTGTTTGCATCCCAAATAGAACCCATTTCCCTATATAGTGCACTACCCCCCCCCCCCCCCCCCCCCCCCCCCCCCATGGGTCCAGGTCAAAAGTAGTGCGCTATGTAGAGAATAGGGTGCCATTTGGGATGCAGACCATATAACCTTGTCAGTTGGTTGAATGTGACTGACAACCATCGATGCCAGGTGTTAACACTCCTTCTATTACTGCAAGGTTACAATGTTTAAGACTCTCTCTCTCTCTCTCTCTCTCTCTCTCTCTCTCTCTCTCTCTCTCTCTCTCTCTCTCTCTCTCTCTCTCTCTCTCTCTCTCTCTCTCTCTCCCCCCCTCTCTCCCCCCCTCTCTCCCCCTCTCTCTCTCCCTCTCTCCCTCTATAACAGCAAGGTGAAGATTGGATGTTAAACCTTTGATTAGAACTGTAAAACCTAAACCAGAGAGGAGAGGAATGCTGAAAGGGAGTGCCCACTGTTAATTACAAAATTGGCAACTACATGAGAGAGGGGGAAAGAGGGGGAGAGAGAGAGGGAGAGAGGGGGGGAGAGAGAGAGAGCGAGAGAGACAGAGAGAGGGAGAGAGAGAGGGAGAGAGACAGAGAGAGAGAGAGAGAGAGAGAGAGAGGGGGAGAGAGAGAAAGGAAAGAGAGAGAGAGAGAAAGGAAAGACAGAGAGTAGGTCTCTCACTCTAAACTGAAGTAAAAAGAGTTTGGAAAGAGAGCAGAC
>NW_026600281.1:0-35000 GCF_029448725.1 Salvelinus fontinalis
CTGACCAGTATGTTGTTGTGTCGTCTGTAGTTTACCATGGGCCAGACTGACCAGTATGTTGTTGTGTCGTCTGTAGTTTACCATGGCCAGACTGATTAGTAACTGTATGTTGTTGTGTTGTCTGTAGTTTGCCATGGCCAGACTGACCAGTATGTTGTGTTGTCTGTAGTTTGCCATGGCCAGACTGACCAGTATGTTGTGTTGTCTGTAGTTTACCATGGCCAGACTGATTAGTAACTGTATGTTGTTGTGTTGTCTGTAGTTTGCCATGGCCAGACTGACCAGTATGTTGTGTTGTCTGTAGTTTACCATGGCCAGACTGACCAGTATGTTGTTGTGTTGAGTGTAGTTTGCCATGGCCAGACTGACCAGTATGTTGTGTTGTCTGTAGTTTACCATGGCCAGACTGACTAGTAACTGTATGTTGTTGTGTTGTCTGTAGTTTACCTTGGCCAGACTGACCAGTATGTTGTTGTGTCGTCTGTAGTTTGCCATGGCCAGACTGACCACTATGTTGTTGTGTTGTCTGTAGTTTACCATGGGCCAGACTGACCAGTATGTTGTTGTGTCGTCTGTAGTTTACCTTGGCCAGACTGACTAGTAACAGTATGTTGTTGTGTCATCTGTAGTTTGCCATGGCCAGACTGACCAGTATGTTGTTGTGTTGTCTGTAGTTTACCAATGGCCAGACTGACCAGTATGTTTTTGTGTTGTCTGTAGTTTGCCATGGGCCAGACTGACCAGTATGTTGTTGTGTCGTCTGTAGTTTGCCATGGCCAGACTGACCAGTATGTTGTGTTGTCTGTAGTTTACCATGGCCAGACTGATTAGTAACTGTATGTTGTTGTGTTGTCTGTAGTTTGCCATGGCCAGACTGACCACTATGTTGTTGTGTTGTCTGTAGTTTGCCATGGCCAGACTGACCACTATGTTGTTGTGTCGTCTGTAGTTTACCATGGCCAGACTGATTAGTAACTGTATGTTGTTGTGTTGTCTGTAGTTTGCCATGGCCAGACTGACCAGTATGTTGTTGTGTTGTCTGTAGTTTACCTTGGCCCGACTGACCAGTATGTTGTTGTGTTGTCTGTAGTTTACCTTGGCCAGACTGACCAGTATGTTTTTGTGTCATCTGTAGTTTACCATGGCCAGACTGACCACTATGTTGTTGTGTTGTCTGTAGTTTACCATGGGCCAGACTGACCAGTATGTTGTTGTGTCGTCTGTAGTTTACCTTGGCCAGACTGACCACTATGTTGTTGTGTTGTCTGTAGTTTTCCATGGGCCAGACTGACCAGTATGTTGTTGTGTTGTCTGTAGTTTACCAATGGCCAGACTGACCAGTATGTTGTTGTGTTGTCTGTAGTTTGCCATGGGCCAGACTGACCAGTATGTTGTTGTGTCGTCTGTAGTTTACCATGGGCCAGACTGACCAGTATGTTGTTGTGTCGTCTGTAGTTTACCATGGCCAGACTGATTAGTAACTGTATGTTGTTGTGTTGTCTGTAGTTTGCCATGGCCAGACTGACCAGTATGTTGTGTTGTCTGTAGTTTGCCATGGGCCAGACTGACCAGTATGTTGTGTTGTCTGTAGTTTACCATGGGCCAGACTGACCAGTATGTTGTTGTGTTGTCTGTCGTTTACCATGGCCAGACTGACTAGTAACTGTATGTTGTTGTGTTGTCTGTAGTTTGCCATGGCCAGACTGACCAGTATGTTGTGTTGTCTGTAGTTTACCATGGCCAGACTGATTAGTAACTGTATGTTGTTGTGTTGTCTGTAGTTTGCCATGGCCAGACTGACCAGTATGTTGTGTTGTCTGTAGTTTACCATGGCCAGACTGACCAGTATGTTGTTGTGTTGAGTGTAGTTTGCCATGGCCAGACTGACCAGTATGTTGTGTTGTCTGTAGTTTACCATGGCCAGACTGACTAGTAACTGTATGTTGTTGTGTTGTCTGTAGTTTACCTTGGCCAGACTGACCAGTATGTTGTTGTGTCGTCTGTAGTTTGCCATGGCCAGACTGACCACTATGTTGTTGTGTTGTCTGTAGTTTACCATGGGCCAGACTGACCAGTATGTTGTTGTGTCGTCTGTAGTTTACCTTGGCCAGACTGACTAGTAACAGTATGTTGTTGTGTCATCTGTAGTTTGCCATGGCCAGACTGACCAGTATGTTGTTGTGTTGTCTGTAGTTTACCAATGGCCAGACTGACCAGTATGTTTTTGTGTTGTCTGTAGTTTGCCATGGGCCAGACTGACCAGTATGTTGTTGTGTCGTCTGTAGTTTGCCATGGCCAGACTGACCAGTATGTTGTGTTGTCTGTAGTTTACCATGGCCAGACTGATTAGTAACTGTATGTTGTTGTGTTGTCTGTAGTTTGCCATGGCCAGACTGACCACTATGTTGTTGTGTTGTCTGTAGTTTGCCATGGCCAGACTGACCACTATGTTGTTGTGTCGTCTGTAGTTTACCAAGGCCAGACTGATTAGTAACTTTATGTTGTTGTGTTGTCTGTAGTTTGCCATGGCCAGACTGACCAGTATGTTGTTGTGTTGTCTGTAGTTTACCTTGGCCCGACTGACCAGTATGTTGTTGTGTTGTCTGTAGTTTACCATGTGCCAGACTGACCAGTATGTTGTTGTGTTGTCTGTAGTTTACCTTGGCCAGACTGACCAGTATGTTGTTGTGTCGTCTGTAGTTTACCATGGCCAGACTGACCACTATGTTGTTGTGTTGTCTGTAGTTTACCATGGGCCAGACTGACCAGTATGTTGTTGTGTTGTCTGTAGTTTACCTTGGCCCGACTGACCAGTATGTTGTTGTGTTGTCTGTAGTTTACCATGGGCCAGACTGACCAGTATGTTGTTTGTTGTCTGTAGTTTACCTTGGCCAGACTGACCAGTATGTTGTTGTGTCGTCTGTAGTTTACCATGGCCAGACTGACCACTATGTTGTTGTGTTGTCTGTAGTTTGCCATGGCCAGACTGACCAGTATGTTGTTGTGTCGTCTGTAGTTTACCATGGCCAGACTGACCACTATGTTGTTGTGTTGTCTGTAGTTTACCATGGGCCAGACTGACCGGTATGTTGTTGTGCTGTCTGTAGTTTACCATGGGCCAGACTGACCAGTATGTTGTTGTGTTGTCTGTAGTTTACCATGGGCCAGACTGACCGGTCTGTTGTTGTGTTGTCTGTAGTTTACCATGGGCCAGACTGACCAGTATGTTGTTGTGTCGTCTGTAGTTTACCTTGGCCAGACTGACTAGTAACAGTATGTTGTTGTGTCGTCTGTAGTTTGCCATGGCCAGACTGACCAGTATGTTGTTGTGTTGTCTGTAGTTTACCAATGTTCAGACTGACCAGTATGTTGTTGTGTTGTCTGTAGTTTGCCATGGGCCAGACTGACCAATATGTTGTTGTGTCGTCTGTAGTTTACCATGGGCCAGACTGACCAGTATGTTGTTGTGTCGTCTGTAGTTTACCTTGGCCAGACTGACTAGTAACAGTATGTTGTTGTGTCGTCTGTAGTTTGCCATGGCCAGACTGACCAGTATGTTGTTGTGTTGTCTGTAGTTTGCCATGGGCCAGACTGACCAGTATGTTGTTGTGTCGTCTGTAGTTTACCATGGGCCAGACTGACCAGTATGTTGTTGTGTCGTCTGTAGTTTACCATGGCCAGACTGATTAGTATGTTGTTGTGTTGTCTGTAGTTTACCATGGCCAGACTGACTAGTAACTGTATGTTGTTGTGTTGTCTGTAGTTTGCCATGGGCCAGACTGACCAGTGTGTTGTTGTGTCGTCTGTAGTTTACCATGGGCCAGACTGACCAGTATGTTGTTGTGTCGTCTGTAGTTTACCATGGCCAGACTGATTAGTATGTTGTTGTGTTGTCTGTAGTTTACCATGGGCCAGACTGACCAGTATGTTGTTGTGTCGTCTGTAGTTTACCATGGGCCAGACTGACCAGTATATTGTTGTGTTGTCTGTAGTTTGCCATGGCCAGACTGACCAGTATGTTGTGTTGTCTGTAGTTTGCCATGGGCCAGACTGACCAGTATGTTGTTGTGTTGTCTGTAGTTTACCATGGGCCAGACTGACCAGTATGTTGTTGTGTTGTCTGTAGTTTACCTTGGCCAGACTGACTAGTAACAGTATGTTGTTGTGTCGTCTGTAGTTTGCCATGGCCAGACTGACCAGTATGTTGTTGTGTTGTCTGTAGTTTGCCATGGGCCAGACTGACCAGTATGTTGTTGTGTCGTCTGTAGTTTACCATGGGCCAGACTGACCAGTATGTTGTTGTGTCGTCTGTAGTTTACCATGGCCAGACTGATTAGTATGTTGTTGTGTTGTCTGTAGTTTACCATGGCCAGACTGACTAGTAACTGTATGTTGTTGTGTTGTCTGTAGTTTGCCATGGGCCAGACTGACCAGTGTGTTGTTGTGTCGTCTGTAGTTTACCATGGGCCAGACTGACCAGTATGTTGTTGTGTCGTCTGTAGTTTACCATGGCCAGACTGATTAGTATGTTGTTGTGTTGTCTGTAGTTTACCATGGGCCAGACTGACCAGTATGTTGTTGTGCCGTCTGTAGTTTACCATGGGCCAGACTGACCAGTATATTGTTGTGTTGTCTGTAGTTTGCCATGGCCAGACTGACCAGTATGTTGTGTTGTCTGTAGTTTGCCATGGGCCAGACTGACCAGTATGTTGTTGTGTTGTCTGTAGTTTACCATGGGCCAGACTGACCAGTATGTTGTTGTGTTGTCTGTAGTTTACCTTGGCCAGACTGATCAGTATGTTGTGTTGTCTGTAGTTTGCCATGGCCAGACTGATCCAAGTGTTCAGGAGGAAAGCGGTGAGCGTCACAGACACTCGTGTCCGCACCATGAACGAGGTTCTCACCTGCATCAAACTCATCAAGATGTACGCCTGGGAAACCTCCTTCCAGAAGAAAATCACCGGTAAGGAAGAGTAGGGTCACCACAGGATGTTAAGAAGCTGTCTAAACAGGATACTGAAGGTGTTATTGGCCAAATGACATTTACTGATCATATAACAGAGGAAATGGTATTTATTGAGATATTGATTTACTGATAATATAACACAGTCAATGGTATTTATTGAGATATTGATTTACTGATAATATAACACAGTCAATGGTATTTATTGAGATATTGATTTACTGATAATATAACACAGTCAATGGTATTTATTGAGATATTGATTTACTGATAATATAACACAGTCAATGGTATTTATTGAGACATTGATGAACTGATAATATAACACAGTAAATGGTATTTATTGAGACATTGATTTATTGATAATATAACACAGTCAATGGTATTTATTGAGATATTGATTTACTGATAATATAACACAGTCAATGGTATTTATTGAGATATTGATTTACTGATAATATAACACAGTCAATGGTATTTATTGAGATATTGATTTACTGATAATATAACACAGTCAATGGTATTTATTGAGACATTGATTTACTGATAATATAACACAGTCAATGGTATTTATTGAGACATTGATTTACTGATAATATAACACAGTCAATGGTATTTATTGAGATATTGATTTACTGATAATATAACACAGTCAATGGTATTTATTGAGACATTGATTTACTGATAATATAACACAGTCAATGGTATTTATTGAGACATTGATGAACTGATAATATAACACAGTCAATGGTATTTATTGAGACATTGATTTACTGATAATATAACACAGTCAATGGTATTTATTGAGACATTGATGAACTGATAATATAACACAGTAAATGGTATTTATTGAGACATTGATTTATTGATAATATAACATAGTAAATGGTATTTATTGAGACATTGATTTATTGATAATATAACACAGTAAATGGTATTTATTGAGACATTGATTTTTTAATTGATTAGTTGAATGTATTGGATCATTAAAATAGAAGCCTGCTCCAGCAGGAGACAACATCATTCACTATAATTGGGAAAATGTTGTTAATTCATCTGTTATCTGGTATATCTGGTATATCTGGTATATCTGGTATATCTGGTATATCTGGTATATCTGGTATCTGGTATATCTGGTATCTGGTATATCTGGTATATCTGGTATATCTGGTATATCTGGTATCTGGTATATCTGGTATATCTGGTATATCTGTTATCTGGTATATCTGGTATCTGGTATATCTGGTATATCTGGTATCTGGTATATCTGGTATATCTGGTATATATGGTATCTGGTATATCTGGTATCTGGTATATCTGGTATATCTGGTATCTGGTATATCTGGTATATCTGGTATATCTGGTATATCTGGTATCTGGTATATCTGGTATATCTGGTATATCTGGTATATCTGGTGTATCTGGTGTATCTGGTGTATCTGTTATAATTGGGAACATGTAGTTAATTCATCGGTTGTCTGTTATATCATGTACAGTGACTATAGAAAACCTTGCGTAGAAATGTGTGTAAATACAACCCTATCTCAAGGTCAAGTTTTCAGAAGACCGAGGTGGGTTTCCTCTCTTTTTACCTGGGCTTTGCTCCTTTTCATATTTATTTTGATCCTGACAAACTCCCCAGTCCCTGCCGATGACAAGCATACCCATAACATGATGCTGCCACCACAATAGTTGAAAATACAGAGGGTTTCACTCTGTTGTGTTGTATTGGTTTTGATCCAACCCTTTTCCCTGCCGATGACACCCTCTGTCTATCGTTGTCTCTGATTGGGAATCATACTTAGGCGGCCTGTTTTGCCACCTTAGTTGTGGGTAGTTGTCTGTGTTAGTGGCCTGTGTAGCCCTAGTCAGCTTCACGTTCGTTTTTTTGTTGTTTCCTGTTTTTTCTTGGCGACATTCATAATAAGAAGAAATGTCCGCTCACCACGCTGCAACTTGATCCGGTCATTTCCACCCTGACGACGATCGTGACGAGAACGTTTGGTAGAAATCTTTCATTAGAGCGTTGTGTACAGTGTATACAGATACAGTGTGTTTGGATATAGTGCCATTTAAAGGGAATAGGGAGCCATATAGGGCACGTGCCATATCTGCCGTCGTGTGTTTCCCCCCCATCAGACATCAGGAAGAAGGAGAAGCAGCTGCTGGAGATGGCTGGCTACACCCAGAGTATCAACTCCTCCATCACAACCATCATCCCCACCCTGGCAACCATCCTCACCTTCGTGGTCCACACCCTGCTGGGCCTGCCCCTCGGCACCTCGGAAGTGAGTAGTATACCTAATACCTAGTCCTAATACCTAGTCCTAATACCTAGTCCTAATACCTAGTCCTAATACCTAGTCCTAATACCTAGACCTAATACCTAGTCCTAATACCTAGTCCTAATACCTAGTCCTAATACCTAGTCCTAATACCTAGTCCTTATACCTAGTCCTAATACCTAGTCCTAATACCTAGTCCTAATACCTAGTCCTAATACCTAGTCCTAATATCTAGTCCTAATACCTAGTCCTAATACCTAGTCCTAATATCTAGACCTAATACCTAGTCCTAATACCTAGACCTAATACCTAGTCCTAATACCTAGTCCTAATACCTAGTCCTAATACCTAGTCCTTATACCTAGACCTAATACCTAGTCCATATACCTAGTCCTAATACCTAGTCCATATACCTAGACCTAATACCTAGACTTAATACCTAGTCCTAATACCTAGTCCTAATACCTAGTCCTAATACCTAGTCCTAATACCTAGTCCTAATACCTAGTCCTTATACCTAGACCTAATACCTAGTCCATATACCTAGTCCTAATACCTAGTCCATATACCTAGACCTAATACCTAGACTTAATACCTAGTCCTAATACCTAGTCCTAATACCTAGTCCTAATACCTAGTCCTAATACCTAGTCCTAATACCTAGTCCATATACCTAGTCCATATACCTGGACCTAATATCTAGTCCTAATACCTAATACCTAGTCCACATACCTAGTCCATATACCTAGTCCTAATACCTAGTCCTAATACCTAGTCCTAATACCTAGACCTAATACCTAGACCTAATACCTAGACCTAATACCTAGACCTAATACCTAGACCTAATACCTAGACCTAATACCTAGTCCTAATACCTAGACCTAATACCTAGTCCTAATACCTAGTCCTAATACCTAGTCCTAATACCTAGACCTAATACCTAGTCCTAATACCTAGTCCTAATACCTAGTCCTAATACCTAGTCCTAATACCTAGTCCTAATACCTAGTCCTAATACCTAGTCCTAATACCGAGTCTAGTCATACTGAGTAGATATGTCTATAGTCTTTAGCTCAGCAGGCTAACATAGTCAGCTATGAATACAGTAGTACCTAATGAAAGACCTTTAGCTCAGCAGGCTAACATAGTCCGCTATGAGTAGTACCTAATGAAAGACCTTTAGCTCAGAGGGCTAACATAGTCAGATATGAATACAGTATTACCTAATGAAAGGCCTTTAGCTCAGAGGGCTAACATAGTCAGCTATGAATACAGTAGTACCTAATGAAAGGCCTTTAGCTCAGAGGGCTAACATAGTCAGCTATGAGTAGTACCTAATGAAAGACCTTTAGCTCAGAGGGCTAACATAGTCAGCTATGAGTACAGTATTACCTAATGAAAGACCTTTAGCTCAGAGGGCTAACATAGTCCGCTATGAGTAGTACCTAATGAAAGACCTTTAGCTCAGAGGGCTAACATAGTCCGCTATGAGTACAGTAGTATCTAATGAAAGACCTTTAGCTCAGAGGGCTAACATAGTCAGCTATGACTACAGTAGTACCTAATGAAAGACCTTTAGCTCAGCAGGCTAACATAGTCAGCTATGAATACAGTATTACCTAATGAAAGACCTTTAGCTCAGAGGGCTAACATAGTCAGATATGAATACAGTAGTACCTAATGAAAGACCTTTAGCTCAGCAGGCTAACATAGTCAGCTATGAATACAGTATTACCTAATGAAAGGCCTTTAGCTCAGAGGGCTAACATAGTCAGCTATGAATACAGTAGTACCTAATGAAAGACCTTTAGCTCAGAGGGCTAACATAGTCAGCTATGAATACAGTATTACCTAATGAAAGACCTTTAGCTCAGAGGGCTAACATAGTCAGCTATGAATAGTACCTAATGAAAGACCTTTAGCTCAGAGGGCTAACATAGTCAGATATGAATACAGTAGTACCTAATGAAAGACCTTTAGCTCAGCAGGCTAACATAGTCAGCTATGAATACAGTATTACCTAATGAAAGGCCTTTAGCTCAGAGGGCTAACATAGTCAGCTATGAATACAGTAGTACCTAATGAAAGACCTTTAGCTCAGATGGCTAACATAGTCAGCTATGAATACAGTAGTACCTAATGAAAGACCTTTAGCTCAGCAGGCTAACATAGTCAGATATGAGTAGTACCTAATGAAAGACCTTTAGCTCAGAGGGCTAACATAGTCAGCTATGACTACAGTAGTACCTAATGAAAGACCTTTAGCTCAGAGGGCTAACATAGTCAGCTATGAATACAGTAGTACCTAATGAAAGACCTTTAGCTCAGCAGGCTAACATAGTCAGCTATGAGTACAGTAGTACCTAATGAAAGGCCTTTAGCTCAGAGGGCTAACATAGTCAGCTATGACTACAGTAGTACCTAATGAAAGACCTTTAGCTCAGAGGGCTAACATAGTCAGCTATGACTACAGTATTACCTAATGAAAGACCTTTAGCTCAGCAGGCTAACATAGTCAGCTATGAGTACAGTAGTACCTAATGAAAGGCCTTTAGCTCAGCAGGCTAACATAGTCGACTATGAGTAGTACCTAATGAAAGTCCTTTAGCTCAGAGGGCTAACACAGTCAGCTATGAGTAGTACCTAATGAAAGACCTTTAGCTCAGAGGGCTAACATAGTCAGCTATGAGTAGTACCTAATGAAAGACCTTTAGCTCAGAGGGCTAACATAGTCAGCTATGAGTAGTACCTAATGAAAGACCTTTAGCTCAGAGGGCTAACATAGTCAGCTATGAGTATTACCTAATGAAAGACCTTTAGCTCAGAGGGCTAACATAGTCAGATATGAATACAGTATTACCTAATGAAAGACCTTTAGCTCAGAGGGCTAACATAGTCAGCTATGAATACAGTAGTACCTAATGATAGACCTTTAGCTCAGAGGGCTAACATAGTCAGCTATGAATACAGTAGTACCTAATGAAAGACCTTTAGCTCAGAGGGCTAACATAGTCAGCTATGAATACAGTAGTACCTAATGAAAGACCTTTAGCTCAGAGGGCTAACATAGTCAGCTATGAGTACAGTAGTACCTAATGAAAGACCTTTAGCTCAGAGGGCTAACATAGTCAGCTATGAGTATTACCTAATGAAAGACCTTTAGCTCAGAGGGCTAACATAGTCAGCTATGAGTACAGTAGTACCTAATGAAAGACCTTTAGCTCAGAGGGCTAACATAGTCAGCTATGACTACAGTAGTACCTAATGAAAGACCTTTAGCTCAGCAGGCTAACATAGTCAGCTATGAATACAGTAGTACCTAATGAAAGACCTTTAGCTCAGATGGCTAACATAGTCAGCTATGAGTACAGTAGTACCTAATGAAAGACCTTTAGCTCAGAGGGCTAACATAGTCAGCTATGACTACAGTAGTACCTAATGAAAGGCCTTTAGCTCAGATGGCTAACATAGTCAGCTATGACTACAGTAGTACCTAATGAAAGACCTTTAGCTCAGCAGGCTAACATAGTCAGCTATGAATACAGTATTACCTAATGAAAGACCTTTAGCTCAGAGGGCTAACATAGTCAGCTATGAGTAGTACCTAATGAAAGACCTTTAGCTCAGAGGGCTAACATAGTCAGCTATGAATACAGTATTACCTAATGAAAGGCCTTTAGCTCAGAGGGCTAAGATAGTCAGCTATGAGTACAGTAGTACCTAATGAAAGACCTTTAGCTCAGAGGGCTAACATAGTCAGCTATGACTACAGTAGTACCTAATGAAAGGCCTTTAGCTCAGAGGGCTAACATAGTCAGCTATGAATACAGTAGTACCTAATGAAAGACCTTTAGCTCAGAGGGCTAACATAGTCAGCTATGAATACAGTAGTACCTAATGAAAGACCTTTAGCTCAGAGGGCTAACATAGTCAGCTATGAATACAGTATTACCTAATGAAAGACCTTTAGCTCAGCAGGCTAACATAGTCAGCTATGACTACAGTAGTACCTAATGAAAGACCTTTAGCTCAGAGGGCTAACATAGTCAGCTATGAGTAGTACCTAATGAAAGACCTTTAGCTCAGAGGGCTAACATAGTCAGATATGAATACAGTAGTACCTAATGAAAGACCTTTAGCTCAGAGGGCTAACATAGTCAGCTATGAATACAGTAGTACCTAATGAAAGACCTTTAGCTCAGAGGGCTAACATAGTCAGCTATGAATACAGTAGTACCTAATGAAAGGCCTTTAGCTCAGATGGCTAACCATCCTGTAGTGTGTACTGTACTGTAAAGTCATGTCTCTTACTGTGTTTTTACCAGGCTGTTACCATTCTAGCCATCTTGTTTTTACCAGGCTGTTACCATCATCGCCATCTTGTTTTTACCAGGTTGTTACCATCCTCGCCATCTTGTTTTTACCAGGCTGTTACCATCATCGCCATCTTGTTTTTACCAGGTTGTTACCATCCTCGCCATCTTGTTTTTACCAGGCTGTTACCATCCTAGCGATCTTGTTTTTACCAGGTTGTTACCATCCTAGCCATCTTGTTTTTACCAGGCTGTTACCATCCTAGCCATCTTGTTTTTACCAGGCTGTTACCATCCTAGCCATCTTGTTTTTACCAGGCTTTTACCATAATCGCCATCTTGTTTTTACCAGGCTGTTACCATCCTAGCCATCTTGTTTTTACCAGGCTTTTACCATAATCGCCATCTTGTTTTTACCAGGCTGTTACCATCCTCGCCATCTTGTTTTTACCAGGCTGTTACAATCATCGCCATCTTGTTTTTACCAGGCTGTTACCATCCTCGCCATCTTGTTTTTACCAGGCTGTTACCATCCTCGCCATCTTGTTTTTACCAGGCTGTTACCATCCTAGCCATCTTGTTTTTACCAGGTTGTTACCATCCTAGCCATCTTGTTTTTACCAGGCTGTTACCATCCTAGCCATCTTGTTTTTACCAGGCTTTTACCATAATCGCCATCTTGTTTTTACCAGGCTGTTACCATCCTCGCCATCTTGTTTTTACCAGGCTGTTACAATCATCGCCATCTTGTTTTTACCAGGCTGTTACCATCCTCGCCATCTTGTTTTTACCAGGCTGTTACAATCATCGCCATCTTGTTTTTACCAGGCTGTTACCATCATCGCCATCTTGTTTTTACCAGGCTGTTACCATCCTAGCCATCTTGTTTTTACCAGGCTGTTACCATCCTAGCCATCTTGTTTTTACCAGGCTTTTACCATAATCGCCATCTTGTTTTTACCAGGCTGTTACCATCCTCGCCATCTTGTTTTTACCAGGCTGTTACAATCATCGCCATCTTGTTTTTACCAGGCTGTTACCATCCTCGCCATCTTGTTTTTACCAGGCTGTTACCATCCTAGCGATCTTGTTTTTACCAGGATGTTACCATCATCGCCATCTTGTTTTTACCAGGCTGTTACCATCATCGCCATCTTGTTTTTACCAGGATGTTACCATCATCGCCATCTTGTTTTTACCAGGCTGTTACCATCATCGCCATCTTGTTTTTACCAGGCTGTTACAATCATCGCCATCTTGTTTTTACCAGGATGTTACCATCATCGCCATCTTGTTTTTACCAGGTTGTTACCATCCTCGCCATCTTGTTTTTACCAGGCTGTTACCATCCTTGCCATCTTGTTTTTACCAGGATGTTACCATCATCGCCATCTTGTTTTTACCAGGCTGTTACCATCCTCGCCATCTTGTTTTTACCAGGCTGTTACCATCCTCGCCATCTTGTTTTTACCAGGTTGTTACCATCCTAGCCATCTTGTTTTTACCAGGTTGTTACCATCCTAGCCATCTTGTTTTTACCAGGCTGTTACCATCCTCGCCATCTTGTTTTTACCAGGCTGTTACCATCCTAGCCATCTTGTTTTTACCAGGTTGTTACCATCCTAGCCATCTTGTTTTTACCAGGCTGTTACCATCCTAGCCATCTTGTTTTTACCAGGCTTTTACCATAATCGCCATCTTGTTTTTACCAGGCTGTTACCATCCTCGCCATCTTGTTTTTACCAGGCTGTTACCATCATCGCCATCTTGTTTTTACCAGGCTGTTACCATCCTCGCCATCTTGTTTTTACCAGGCTGTTACAATCATCGCCATCTTGTTTTTACCAGGCTGTTACCATCCTCGCCATCTTGTTTTTACCAGGCTGTTACCATCCTCGCCATCTTGTTTTTACCAGGCTGTTACCATCCTAGCCATCTTGTTTTTACCAGGCTGTTACCATCCTAGCCATCTTGTTTTTACCAGGCTGTTACCATCCTCGCCATCTTGTTTTTACCAGGCTGTTACCATCCTAGCCATCTTGTTTTTACCAGGTTGTTACCATCCTAGCCATCTTGTTTTTACCAGGCTGTTACCATCCTCGCCATCTTGTTTTTACCAGGCTGTTACCATCCTCGCCATCTTGTTTTTACCAGGCTGTTACCATCCTAGCCATCTTGTTTTTACCAGGTTGTTACCATCCTAGCCATCTTGTTTTTACCAGGTTGTTACCATCCTAGCCATCTTGTTTTTACCAGGGTGTTACCATCCTAGCCATCTTGTTTTTACCAGGCTGTTACCATCCTTGCCATCTTGTTTTTACCAGGCTGTTACCATCCTCGCCATCTTGTTTTTACCAGGCTGTTACCATCCTAGCCATCTTGTTTTTACCAGGCTGTTACCATCCTAGCCATCTTGTTTTTACCAGGATGTTACCATCATCGCCATCTTGTTTTTACCAGGCTGTTACAATCATCGCCATCTTGTTTTTACCAGGCTGTTACCATCCTCGCCATCTTGTTTTTACCAGGATGTTACCATCATCGCCATCTTGTTTTTACCAGGCTGTTACCATCCTAGCCATCTTGTTTTTACCAGGATGTTACCATCATCGCCATCTTGTTTTTACCAGGCTGTTACAATCATCGCCATCTTGTTTTTACCAGGCTGTTACCATCCTCGCCATCTTGTTTTTACCAGGATGTTACCATCATCGCCATCTTGTTTTTACCAGGTTGTTACCATCCTAGCCATCTTGTTTTTACCAGGCTGTTACCATCCTAGCCATCTTGTTTTTACCAGGCTGTTACCATCCTCGCCATCTTGTTTTTACCAGGCTGTTACCATCCTCGCCATCTTGTTTTTACCAGGCTGTTACCATCCTCGCCATCTTGTTTTTACCAAGCTGTTACCATCCTCGCCATCTTGTTTTTACCAGGATGTTACCATTATTGCCATCTTGTTTTTACCAAGCTGTTACCATCCTTGCCATCTTGTTTTTACCAGGATGTTACCATCATCGCCATCTTGTTTTTACCAGGCTGTTACCATCCTTGCCATCTTGTTTTTACCAGGATGTTACCATCATCGCCATCTTGTTTTTACCAGGATGTTACCATCATCGCCATCTTGTTTTTACCAGGATGTTACCATCATCGCCATCTTGTTTTTACCAGGATGTTACCATCCTTGCCATCTTGTTTTTACCAGGATGTTACCATCATCGCCATCTTGTTTTTACCAGGATGTTACCATCCTTGCCATCTTGTTTTTACCAGGATGTTACCATCATCGCCATCTTGTTTTTACCAGGCTGTTACCATCCTAGCCATCTTGTTTTTACCAGGCTGTTACCATCCTAGCCATCTTGTTTTTACCAGGTTGTTACCATCCTAGCCATCTTGTTTTTACCAGGCTGTTACCATCCTAGCCATCTTGTTTTTACCAGGCTGTTACCATCCTTGCCATCTTGTTTTTACCAGGATGTTACCATCATCGCCATCTTGTTTTTACCAGGCTGTTACCATCCTTGCCATCTTGTTTTTACCAGGATGTTACCATCATCGCCATCTTGTTTTTACCAGGCTGTTACCATCCTTGCCATCTTGTTTTTACCAGGATGTTACCATCATCGCCATCTTGTTTTTACCAGGCTGTTACCATCCTAGCCATCTTGTTTTTACCAGGCTGTTACCATCCTTGCCATCTTGTTTTTACCAGGATGTTACCATCATCGCCATCTTGTTTTTACCAGGCTGTTACCATCCTTGCCATCTTGTTTTTACCAGGATGTTACCATCATCGCCATCTTGTTTTTACCAGGATGTTACCATCCTTGCCATCTTGTTTTTACCAGGATGTTACCATCATCGCCATCTTGTTTTTACCAGGCTGTTACCATCCTTGCCATCTTGTTTTTACCAGGATGTTACCATTATTGCCATCTTGTTTTTACCAGGATGTTACCATCCTCGCCATCTTGTTTTTACCAGGATGTTACCATCTTTACCATCTTGTTTTTACCAGGATGTTACCATAATCGCCATCTTGTTGTTACCAGGCTTTTACCATAATCGCCATCTTTAACTCCATGCGGTTCTCCCTGGGTTTGTTGCCGTTCTCTGTCAAAGCCATAGCTGAGGGACAAGTGTCGCTAGCCCGGCTAAAGGTGAGACTCCTCTCCTTTAAAACATTGTCAATCATCAACCTCTTCCTGTATATCATGAAGCACGTGTCATAACGTTTCTGTTATCAGTCTCTTTGTGGCATGACCATAAGCTCTGTGTGTTTACTGTGTGTGTGTGTGTGTGTGTGGGTGGGGGTGAATGTGTGTGTGTGTTTGTGCCTGCGTGTATGTGTGCCTGCTTGTGTGTGTGTGTGGGGGGGGGGGGTTGTGTGTGTGTGTGTTTGTGCCTGCGTGTATGTGTGCCTGCTTGTGTGTGTGTGTGGGGTTGTGTATGTGTGTGTGTGTGCGTGTGTGTGTGTGTGTGCATGTCCACTCTGTGTGTGTGTGTGTGTGTGTGTAGAAACTGCTTATGACCCAGAACCCAGACTCGTACCTGGTCCAGAGACACGGGTCCTCCTCGGCCCTGGTCATGGAGAAGGCCACATTCACCTGGGCCGGGCCTGAAGGACAGACAACCGCTACGGCACCAGGCACCACAGCCTCTCTGAAGGGAGGGAAGGTGGAACCACAGGGCCAGAACGGGACTCACACACCGGGCAAGACCCAGGCCAAGCCCACCCTGAGAAACATCTCCTTTAACCTGCCTAAGGTAGGTGCTGCTAGGGCTTTTGATTGGGTTAGATGGGGTGGGTGGGGTCTGGGCTAGATAGGGCTTTTGATTGGGTTAGATGGGGTGGGTGGGGTCTGGGCTAGATAGGGCTTTTGATTGGGTTAGATGGGGTGGGTGGGGTCTGGGCTAGATAGGGCTTTTGATTGGGTTAGATGGGGTGGGTGGGGTCTGGGTTAGATAGGGCTTTTGATTGGGTTAGATGGGGTGGGTGGGGTCTGGGTTAGATAGGGCTTTTGATTGGGTTAGATGGGGTGGGTGGGGTCTGGGTTAGATAGGGCTTTTGATTGGGTTAGATGGGGTGGGTGGGGTCTGGGTTAGATAGGGCTTTTGATTGGGTTAGATGGGGTGGGTGGGGTCTGGGTTAGATAGGGCTTTTGATTGGGTTAGATGGGGTGGGTGGGGTCTGGGTTAGATAGGGCTTTTGATTGGGTTAGATGGGGTGGGTGGGGTCTGGGTTAGATAGGGTGGGGTCTGGGTTAGATAGGGCTTTTGATTGGGTTAGATAAGGTGGGTGGGGTCTGGGTTTGATAGGGCTTTTGATTGGGTTAGATGGGGTGGGTGGGGTCTGGGTTAGATAGGGCTTTTGATTGGGTTAGATGGGGTGGGTGGGGTCTGGGTTAGATAGGGCTTTTGATTGGGTTAGATGGGGTGGGTGGGGTCTGGGTTAGATAGGGCTTTTGATTGGGTTAGATGGGGTAAGCAGGGGTCAGAGTTTGGTTGGGATTAGCAGGGGTCAGAGTTCAGTGGGATTAGCAGGGGTCAGAGTTAGATGGGATTAGCAGGGGTCAGAGTTCAGTGGGATTAGCAGGGGTCAGAGTTAGGTGGGATTAGCAGGGGTCAGAGTTCAGTGGGATTAGCAGGGGTCAGAGTTAGATGGAGGTAAGCAGGGGTCAGAGTTAGATGGGATTAGCAGGGGTCAGAGTTAGATGGGATTAGCAGGGGTCAGAGTTAGGTGGGATTAGCAGGGGTCAGAGTTAGATGGGATTAGCAGGGGTCAGAGTTAGATGGGATTAGCAGGGGTCAGAGTTAGATGGGATTAGCAGGGGTCAGAGTTAGGTGGGATTAGCAGGGGTCAGAGTTAGGTGGGATTAGCAGGGGTCAGAGTTAGATGGGATTAGCAGGGGTCAGAGTTAGGTGGGATTAGCAGGGGTCAGAGTTAGATGGGATTAGCAGGGGTCAGAGTTCGGTGGGGTAGGCAGGGGTCAGAGTTAGATGGGGTAAACGGGTCAGAGTTATGTGATTGATTACTGATGACTGTTTGACTTTTTTAGGGAAACCTGCTTGGTATCTGTGGCAACGTGGGAAGCGGGAAAACATCGCTGATATCGAGCATCTTAGAACAGGTTTGCTTGAAAGTGTTTGTTACCGTTAAACGTTCAAGTATACAAACAATAGATGAAACATAGAATAAATGCATCACTACGACTCAACATTGGCAGATATCGTACAATGAATTGTTTCATCACGAAGATTCTTCCAAAAACGGTATTAAGTGATGTTTTGTGTTGCATGAAATGATGTGTGATGTGTTCCCCACCTCAGATGCACCTGCAGCATGGTTCCGTCACAGCAGACGGAGCGTTTGCCTACGTTTCCCAGCAGGCCTGGATCTTCCACGGTACGGTCCGAGACAATATCTTGATGGGGGAACCCTTCAACCAGGCCAGGTAATGTTACTGTGGTCTGTTCACCTTTACCTGCCAGGTAATGTTACTATGGTCTGTTCACCTGTTTATACCTGCCAGGTAATGTTACTATGGTCTGTTCACCTGTTTTACCTGGCCAGGTAATGTTACTATGGTCTGTTCACCTGTTTTACCTGCCAGGTAATGTTACTATGGTCTGTTCACCTGTTTTACCTGCCAGGTAATTTTACTATGGTCTGAGGCGTATCTGAACACTATACATACTGATTTATAGTGTTACTAATACTCCTCCCTCTCTCTCATCCTTCCATCTTTTATGGTTCAACAGGAAGACGAAGTGATAGATTAATGAACCATTCTGTCTCCCTTAAATTAACCTGACCTGACATCAATCCCCTCGATGGCTAATCCAAAACTCTCCACCCGTATCACCTTTAATACTCATGTAACTTCCTCCTGTTTAGCCAGCACATTCCAACGCCGTCTGGCTCCAACAGATAACCATTTACTTCTTATGTAACAGCCAGTCTCTATCACCCCTTAGATACTATAGTAATACCTTTTGTATCAACCAGTCTCTATCACCCCTCAGATACTATAGTATTGCTTCAACCAGTCTCTATCACCCCTCAGATACTATAGTATTACTGATGTAACAACCAGTCTCTATCACCCCTCAGATACTATAGTATTACTGATGTAACAACCAGTCTCTATCACCCCTCAGATACTATAGTATTACTGATGTAACAACCAGTCTCTATCACCCCTCAGATACTATAGTATTACTGATGTAACAACCAGTCTCTATCACCCCTCAGATACTATAGTATTACTGATGTAACAACCAGTCTCTATCACCCCTCGGATACTATAGATACTGTTTTACCTGCCAGGTAATGTTACTATGGTCTGTTCACCTGTTTTACCTGCCAGGTAATGTTACTATGGTCTGTTCACCTGTTTTACCTGCCAGGTAATGTTACTATGGTATGTTCACCTGTTTTACCTGCCAGGTAATGTTACTATGGTCTCTTTACCTTTACCTGCCAGGTAATGTTACTATGGTCTGTTCACCTGTTTTACTTGGCCAGGTAATTTTACTATGGTCTGTTCACCTGTTTTACCTGGCCAGGTAATGTTACTATGGTCTGTTCACCTGTTTTACCTGGCCAGGTAATGTTACTATGGTCTGTTCACCTGTTTTACCTGCCAGGTAATGTTACTATGGTCTGTTCATCTGTTTTACCTGCCAGGTAATGTTACTATGGTCTGTTCACCTGTTTTACCTGGCCAGGTAATGTCACTATGGTCTGTTCACCTGTTTTACCTGGCCAGGTAATGTTACTATGGTCTGTTCATCTGTTTTACCTGCCAGGTAATGTTACTATGGTCTGTTCACCTGTTTTACCTGGCCAGGTAATGTTACTATGGTCTGTTCACCTGTTTTACCTGCCAGGTAATGTTACTATGGTCTGTTCACCTGTTTTACCTGGCCAGGTAATGTTACTATGGTCTGTTCACCTGTTTTACCTGCCAAGTAATGTTACTATGGTCTGTTCACCTGTTTTACCTGGCCAGGTAATGTTACTATGGTCTGTTCACCTGTTTTACCTGGCCAGGTAATGTTACTATGGTCTGTTCACCTGTTTTACCTGGCCAGGTAATGTTACTATGGTCTGTTCACCTGTTTTACCTGGCCAGGTAATGTTACTATGGTCTGTTCACCTGTTTTACCTGGCCAGGTAATGTTACTATGGTCTGTTCTCCTGTTTTACCTGCCAGGTAATGTTACTATGGTCTGTTCACCTGTTTTACCTGCCAGGTAATGTTACTATGGTCTGTTCACCTGTTTTACCTGGCCAGGTAATGTTAATATGGTCTGTTCTCCTGTTTTACCTGCCAGGTAATGTTACTATGGTCTGTTCTCCTGTTTTACCTGCCAGGTAATGTTACTATGGTCTGTTCACCTGTTTTACCTGCCAGGTAATGTTACTATGGTCTGTTCACCTGTTTTACCTGGCCAGGTAATGTTAATATGGTCTGTTTACCTGTTTTACCTGGCCAGGTAATGTTACTATGGTATGTTCACCTTTACCTGCCAGGTAATGTTACTATGGTCTGTTCACCTGTTTTACCTGCCAGGTAATGTTACTATGGTCTGTTCACCTGTTTTACCTGGCCAGGTAATGTTACTATGGTTTGTTCATCTGTTTTACCTGCCAGGTAATGTTACTATGGTCTGTTCACCTGTTTTACATGGCCAGGTAATGTCACTATGGTCTGTTCACCTGTTTTACCTGGCCAGGTAATGTTACTATGGTCTGTTCACCTGTTTTACCTGCCAGGTAATGTTACTATGGTCTGTTCACCTGTTTTACCTGCCAGGTAATGTTACTATGGTCTGTTCACCTGTTTTACCTGCCAGGTAATGTTACTATGGTTTGTTCATCTGTTTTACCTGCCAGGTAATGCTACTATGGTCTGTTCACCTGTTTTACCTGGCAAGGTAATGTTACTATGGTCTGTTCACCTGTTTTACCTGGCCAGGTAATGTTACTATGGTCTGTTCACCTGTTTTACCTGCCAGGTAATGTTACTATGGTCTGTTCATCTGTTTTACCTGGCCAGGTAATGTTACTATGGTCTGTTCACCTCTTTACCTGGCCAGGTAATGTTACTATAGTCTGTTCACCTGTTTTACCTGGCCAGGTAATGTTACTATGGTATGTTCACCTGTTTTACCTGCCAGGTAAGGTTACTATGGTCTGTTCACCTGTTTTACCTGCCAGGTAATGTTACTATGGTCTGTTCACCTGTTTTACCTGCCAGGTAATGTTACTATGGTCTGTTCACCTGTTTTACCTGCCAGGTAATGTTACTGTGGTCTGTTCACCTGTTTTACCTGCCAGGTAATGTTACTATGGTCTGTTCACCTGTTTTACCTGCCAGGTAATGTTACTATGGTCTGTTCACCTGTTTTACCTGCCAGGTAATGTTACTATTGTCTGTTCACCTGTTTTACCTGGCCAGGTAATGTTACTATGGTCTGTTCTCCTGTTTTACCTGCCAGGTAATGTCACTATGGTCTGTTCACCTGTTTTACCTGCCAGGTAATGTCACTATGGTCTGTTCACCTGTTTTACCTGCCAGGTAATGTTACTATGGTCTGTTCACCTGTTTTACCTGCCAGGTAATGTTACTGTGGTCTGTTCACCTGTTTTACCTGCCAGGTAATTTTACTATGGTCTGAGGCGTATCTGAACACTATACATACTGATTTATAGTGTTACTAATACTCCTCCCTCTCTCTCATCCTTCCATCTTTTATGGTTCAACAGGAAGACGAAGTGATAGATTAATGAACCATTCTGTCTCCCTTAAATTAACCTGACCTGACATCAATCCCCTCGATGGCTAATCCAAAACTCTCCACCCGTATCACCTTTAATACTCATGTAACTTCCTCCTGTTTAGCCAGCACATTCCAACGCCGTCTGGCTCCAACAGATAACCATTTACTTCTTATGTAACAGCCAGTCTCTATCACCCCTCAGATACTATAGTATTACTTCAACCAGTCTCTATCACCCCTCAGATACTATAGTATTACTTCAACCAGTCTCTATCACCCCTCAGATACTATAGTATTACTGATGTAACAACCAGTCTCTATCCCCCCTCAGATACTATAGTATTACTGATGTAACGACCAGTCTCTATCACCCCTCAGATACTATAGTATTACTGATGTAACAACCAGTCTCTATCACCCCTCAGATACTATAGTAATACTGATGTAACAACCAGTCTCTATCACCCCTCAGATACTATAGTATTACTGGTGTAACAACCAGTCTCTATCACCCCTCAGATACTATAGTAATACTGATGTAACAACCAGTCTCTATCACCCCTCAGATACTATAGTATTACTGATGTAACAACCACTCTCTATCACCCCTCAGATACTATAGTATTACTTCAACCAGTCTCTATCACCCCTCAGATACTATAGTAATACTGATGTAACAACCAGTCTCTATCACCCCTCAGATTCTCTAGTAATACTGATGTAACAAAAAATCTATCACCCCTCAGATACTATAGTAATACTGATGTAACAACCAGTCTCTATCACCCCTCAGATACTATAGTATTACTGATGTAACAACCACTCTCTATCACCCCTCAGATACTATAGTATTACTGATGTAACAACCAGTCTCTATCACCCCTCAGATACTATAGTATTACTGATGTTACAACCATTCTCTATCACCCCTCAGATTCTATAGTATTACTTCAACCAGTCTCCATCCCCCCTCAGATACTATAGTATTACTGATGTAACAGCCAGTCTCTATCCCCCCTCAGATACTATAGTATTACTGATGTAACAACCAGTCTCTATCACCCCTCAGATACTATAGTATTACTTCAACCAGTCTCTATCACCCTTCAGATACTATAGTATTACTGATGTAACAACCAGTCTCCATCACCCCTCGGATACTATAGTAATACTGATGTAACAACCAGTCTCTATCACCCCTCAGATACTATAGTATTACTGATGTAACAACCAGTCTCTAACACCCCTCAGATACTATAGTATTACTGATGTAACAACCAGTCTCCATCACCCCTCAGATACTATAGTATTACTTCAACCAGTCTCTATCACCCCTCAGATACTATAGTATTACTGATGTAACAACCAGTCTCTATCACCCCTCAGATTCTATTGTATTACTTCAACCAGTCTCTATCCCCCCTCAGATACTATAGTATTACTGATGTAACAATCAGTCTCTATCACCCCTCAGATACTATAGTATTACTGATGTAACAACCAGTTTCTATCACCCCTCAGATTCTATTGTATTACTTCAACCAGTCTCTATCACCCCTCAGATACTATAGTATTTCTGATGTAACAACCAGTTTCTATCACCCCTCAGATTCTATTGTATTACTTCAACCAGTCTCTATCACCCATCAGATACTATAGTATTTCTGATGTAACAACCAGTCTCTATCACCCCTCAGATTCTATTGTATTACTTCAACCAGTCTCTATCACCCCTCAGATACTATAGTATTACTGATGTAACAACCAGTTTCTATCACCCCTCAGATACTATAGTATTTCTGATGTAACAACCAGTTTCTATCACCCCTCAGATTCTATTGTATTACTTCAACCAGTCTCTATCACCCATCAGATACTATAGTATTTCTGATGTAACAACCAGTCTCTATCACCCCTCAGATTCTATTGTATTACTTCAACCAGTCTCTATCACCCCTCAGATACTATAGTATTACTGATGTAACAACCAGTCTCTATCACCCCTCAGATACTATAGTATTACTGATGTAACAACCAGTCTCTATCACCCCTCAGATACTATAGTATTACTGATGTAACAACCAGTCTCTATCACCCCTCAGATACTATAGTATTACTTCAACCAGTCTCTATCACCCCTCAGATACTATAGTATTACTTCAACCAGTCTCCATCACCCCTCAGATACTATAGTATTACTGATATAACAGCCAGTCTCTAACACCCCTCGGATACTATAGTATTACTTCAGCCAGTCTCTATCACCCCTCAGATACTATAGTATTACTGATGTAACAACCAGTCTCTATCACCCCTCAGATACTATAGTATTACTTCAACCAGTCTCTATCACCCCTCAGATACTATAGTAATACTGATGTAACAACCAGTCTCTATCACCCCTCAGATACTATAGTATTACTGATGTAACAACCACTCTCTATCACCCCTCAGATACTATAGTATTACTTCAACCAGTCTCTATCACCCCTCAGATACTATAGTAATACTGATGTAACAACCAGTCTCTATCACCCCTCAGATTCTCTAGTAATACTGATGTAACAAAAAATCTATCACCCCTCAGATACTATAGTAATACTGATGTAACAACCAGTCTCTATCACCCCTCAGATACTATAGTATTACTGATGTAACAACCACTCTCTATCACCCCTCAGATACTATAGTATTACTGATGTAACAACCAGTCTCTATCACCCCTCAGATACTATAGTATTACTGATGTTACAACCATTCTCTATCACCCCTCAGATTCTATAGTATTACTTCAACCAGTCTCCATCCCCCCTCAGATACTATAGTATTACTGATGTAACAGCCAGTCTCTATCCCCCCTCAGATACTATAGTATTACTGATGTAACAACCAGTCTCTATCACCCCTCAGATACTATAGTATTACTTCAACCAGTCTCTATCACCCTTCAGATACTATAGTATTACTGATGTAACAACCAGTCTCCATCACCCCTCGGATACTATAGTAATACTGATGTAACAACCAGTCTCTATCACCCCTCAGATACTATAGTATTACTGATGTAACAACCAGTCTCTAACACCCCTCAGATACTATAGTATTACTGATGTAACAACCAGTCTCCATCACCCCTCAGATACTATAGTATTACTTCAACCAGTCTCTATCACCCCTCAGATACTATAGTATTACTGATGTAACAACCAGTCTCTATCACCCCTCAGATTCTATTGTATTACTTCAACCAGTCTCTATCCCCCCTCAGATACTATAGTATTACTGATGTAACAATCAGTCTCTATCACCCCTCAGATACTATAGTATTACTGATGTAACAACCAGTCTCTATCACCCATCAGATACTATAGTATTTCTGATGTAACAACCAGTCTCTATCACCCCTCAGATTCTATTGTATTACTTCAACCAGTCTCTATCTCCCCTCAGATACTATAGTATTTCTGATGTAACAACCAGTCTCTATCACCCCTCAGATTCTATTGTATTACTGATGTAACAACCAGTCTCTATCACCCCTCAGATTCTATTGTATTACTTCAACCAGTCTCTAACACCCCTCAGATACTATAGTATTACTTCAACCAGTCTCTATCACCCCTCAGATACTATAGTAATACTGATGTAACAACCAGTCTCTATCACCCCTCAGATACTATAGTATTACTGATGTAACAACCAGTTTCTATCACCCCTCAGATTCTATTGTATTACTTCAACCAGTCTCTAACACCCCTCAGATACTATAGTATTACTTCAACCAGTCTCTATCACCCCTCAGATACTATAGTAATACTGATGTAACAACCAGTCTCTATCACCCCTCAGATACTATAGTATTACTGATGTAACAACCAGTTTCTATCACCCCTCAGATTCTATTGTATTACTTCAACCAGTCTCTATCACCCCTCAGATACTATAGTATTTCTGATGTAACAACCAGTTTCTATCACCCCTCAGATTCTATTGTATTACTTCAACCAGTCTCTATCACCCATCAGATACTATAGTATTTCTGATGTAACAACCAGTCTCTATCACCCCTCAGATTCTATTGTATTACTTCAACCAGTCTCTATCACCCCTCAGATACTATAGTATTACTGATGTAACAACCAGTTTCTATCACCCCTCAGATACTATAGTATTACTGATGTAACAACCAGTCTCTATCACCCCTCAGATACTATAGTATTACTGATGTAACAACCAGTCTCTATCACCCCTCAGATACTATAGTATTACTGATGTAACAACCAGTCTCTATCACCCCTCAGATACTATAGTATTACTTCAACCAGTCTCTATCACCCCTCAGATACTATAGTATTACTTCAACCAGTCTCCATCACCCCTCAGATACTATAGTATTACTGATATAACAGCCAGTCTCTAACACCCCTCGGATACTATAGTATTACTTCAGCCAGTCTCTATCACCCCTCAGATACTATAGTATTACTGATGTAACAACCAGTCTCTATCACCCCTCAGATACTATAGTATTACTGATGTAACAGCCAGTCTCTATCCCCCCTCAGATACTATAGTATTACTTCAACCAGTCTCTATCACCCCTCAGATACTATAGTATTACTGATGTAACAACCAGTCTCTATCACCCCTCAGATACTATAGTATTACTTCAACCAGTCTCTATCACCCCTCAGATACTATAGTAATACTGATGTAACAACCAGTCTCCACCACCCCTCAGATACTATAGTATTACTGATGTAACAACCAGTCTCTATCACCCGTCAGTTACGAAAGTATTAGTGATGTAACAACCAGTCTCTATCACCCCTCAGATACTATAGTATTACTGCTGTAACAACCAGTCTCTATCACCCCTCAGATACTATAGTATTACTGATGTAACAACCAGTCTCTATCACCCCTCAGATACTATAGTATTACTGATGTAACAACCAGTTTCTATCACCCATCAGATACTATAGTATTACTGATGTAACAACCAGTCTCTATCACCCCTCAGATACTATAGTATTACTTCAACCAGTCTCTATCCCCCTCAGATACTATAGTAATACTGATGTAACAACCAGTCTCTATCACCCCTCAGATACTATAGTAATACTGATGTAACAGCCAGTCTCTATCACCCCTCAGATACTATAGTATTACTGATGTAACAACCAGTCTCTATCACCCCTCAGATACTATAGTATTACTGATGTAACAACCAGTCTCTATCACCCCTCAGATACTATAGTATTACTTCAACCAGTCTCTATCACCCCTCAGATGCTATAGTATTACTTCAGCCAGTCTCTATCACCCCTCAGATACTATAGTATTACTGATGTAACAACCAGTCTCTATCACCCCTCAGATACTATAGTATTACTGATGTAACAACCAGTCTCTATCACCCCTCAGATACTATAGTATTACTGATGTAACAGCCAGTCTATGGTCTCTTCACCTGTTTTACCTGCCAGGTAATGTTACTATGGTCTGTTCTCCTTGAATATCAACACATTATGTACAGAATCAGTAACTGGGTTCACTCAGAGTAGATGGAGTTTCATGACAATAACAATGATGGTGTCATTTAAGGATCTTTTCGCTGGTCTAACAAACTCCCTTCTTTAACAAGCTTCCCTGCAGCAGTATCTCACGGGACCGTGTGTGTGTGTTATGTCATCGGGTGAAAGATTGACAGAGCTCTTGTCAGGAACAGAGCAGAGGCCAATCAGTAACTGTAGAGGAAGTCTGTCCTCAGTTTACCCCATGAAGGCTGGTCCAGCCCAGCCTATCCCTGGCCAGATACATACTGTATGTCCTGTTGTTGTACATCTAGTAGATAGTACACTATCCAGGACATTTCACCTCAGCAATTCCACCGGACTATCAGCTGTTTTAGTATCGTAACCCATGTTGTTCTCCTGAATGAATCTCTGATAACCCATGTTGTTCTCCTGAATCCCTGATAACCCATGTTGTTCTCCTGAATGAATCTCTGATAACCCGTGTTGTTCTCCTGAATCCCTGATAACCCATGTTGTTCTCCTGAATGAATCCCTGATAACCCATGTTGTTCTCCTGAATCCCTGATAACCCATGTTGTTCTCCTGAATGAATCCCTGATAACCCGTGTTGTTCTCCTGAATGAATCCCTGATAACCCATGTTGTTCTCCTGAATGAATCCCTGATAACCCATGTTGTTCTCCTGAATGAATCCCTGATAACCCATGTTGTTCTCCTGAATCCCTGATAACCCATGTTGTTCTCCTGAATGAATCTCTGATAACCCATGTTGTTCTCCTGAATGAATCCCTGATAACCCATGTTGTTCTCCTGAATCCCTGATAACCCATGATGTTCTCCTGAATCCCTGATAACCCATGTTGTTCTCCTGAATGAATCCCTGATAACCCATGTTGTTCTCCTGAATGAATCCCTGATAACCCATGTTGTTCTCCTGAATGAATCCCTGATAACCCATGTTGTTCTCCTGAATCCCTGATAACCCGTGTTGTTCTCCTGAATGAATCCCTGATAACCCATGTTGTTCTCCTGAATGAATCCCTGATAACCCATGTTGTTCTCCTGAATGAATCCCTGATAACCCATGTTGTTCTCCTGAATCCCTGATAACCCATGTTGTTCTCCTGAATGAATCCCTGATAACCCGTGTTGTTCTCCTGAATGAATCTCTGATAACCCATGTTGTTCTCCTGAATGAATCCCTGATAACCCATGTTGTTCTCCTGAATGAATCCCTGATAACCCGTGTTGTTCTCCTGAATGAATCCCTGATAACCCATGTTGTTCTCCTGAATCCCTGATAACCCGTGTTGTTCTCCTGAATGAATCCCTGATAACCCGTGTTGTTCTCCTGAATGAATCCCTGATAACCCATGTTGTTCTCCTGAATGAATCCCTGATAACCCATGTTGTTCTCCTGAATGAATCCCTGATAACCCGTGTTGTTCTCCTGAATGAATCCCTGATAACCCATGTTGTTCTCCTGAATGAATCCCTGATAACCCATGTTGTTCTCCTGAATGAATCCCTGATAACCCATGTTGTTCTCCTGAATCCCTGATAACCCATGTTGTTCTCCTGAATCCCTGATAACCCATGTTGTTCTCCTGAATGAATCCCTGATAACCCGTGTTGTTCTCCTGAATGAATCCCTGATAACCCATGTTGTTCTCCTGAATCCCTGATAACCCGTGTTGTTCTCCTGAATGAATCCCTGATAACCCATGTTGTTCTCCTGAATCCCTGATAACCCGTGTTGTTCTCCTGAATGAATCCCTGATAACCCATGTTGTTCTCCTGAATCCCTGATAACCCGTGTTGTTCTCCTGAATGAATCCCTGATAACCCATGTTGTTCTCCTGAATCCCTGATAACCCGTGTTGTTCTCCTGAATGAATCCCTGATAACCCATGTTGTTCTCCTGAATCCCTGATAACCCATGTTGTTCTCCTGAATCCCTGATAACCCATGTTGTTCTCCTGAATGAATCCCTGATAACCCATGTTGTTCTCCTGAATCTCTGATAACCCATGTTGTTCTCCTGAATGAATCCCTGATAACCCATGTTGTTCTCCTGAATGAATCCCTGATAACCCATGTTGTTCTCCTGAATGAATCTCTGATAACCCAGGTTGTTCTCCTGAATGAATCCCTGATAACCCATGTTGTTCTCCTGAATGAATCCCTGATAACCCGTGTTGTTCTCCTGGATGAATCCCTGATAACCCGTGTTGTTCTCCTGAATGAATCCCTGATAACCCATGTTGTTCTCCTGAATGAATCCCTGATAACCCATGTTGTTCTCCTGAATCCCTGATAACCCATCTTGTTCTCCTGAATGAATCCCTGATAACCCATGTTGTTCTCCTGAATGAATCCCTGATAACCCATGTTGTTCTCCTGAATGAATCCCTGATAACCCGTGTTGTTCTCCTGAATGAATCCCTGATAACCCATGGTGTTCTCCTGAATGAATCCCTGATAACCCATGTTGTTCTCCTGAATGAATCCCTGATAACCCATGTTGTTCTCCTGAATCCCTGATAACCCATGTTGTTCTCCTGAATCCCTGATAACCCGTGTTGTTCTCCTGAATGAATCCCTGATAACCCATGGTGTTCTCCTGAATGAATCCCTGATAACCCATGTTGTTCTCCTGAATGAATCCCTGATAACCCATGTTGTTCTCCTGAATCCCTGATAACCCATGTTGTTCTCCTGAATCCCTGATAACCCATGTTGTTCTCCTGAATGAATCTCTGATAACCCATGTTGTTCTCCTGAATGAATCCCTGATAACCCATGTTGTTCTCCTGAATCCCTGATAACCCATGTTGTTCTCCTGAATGAATCCCTGATAACCCATGTTGTTCTCCTGAATGAATCCCTGATAACCCATGTTGTTCTCCTGAATCCCTGATAACCCATGTTGTTCTCCTGAATGAATCTCTGATAACCCGTGTTGTTCTCCTGAATGAATCCCTGATAACCCGTGTTGTTCTCCTGAATGAATCCCTGATAACCCATGTTGTTCTCCTGAATCCCTGATAACCCATGTTGTTCTCCTGAATGAATCCCTGATAACCCATGTTGTTCTCCTGAATCCCTGATAACCCGTGTTGTTCTCCTGAATGAATCCCTGATAACCCATGTTGTTCTCCTGAATGAATCCCTGATAACCCATGTTGTTCTCCTGAATGAATCCCTGATAACCCATGTTGTTCTCCTGAATGAATCCCTGATAACCCATGTTGTTCTCCTGAATGAATCCCTGATAACCCGTGTTGTTCTCCTGAATGAATCCCTGATAACCCATGTTGTTCTCCTGAATCCCTGATAACCCATGTTGTTCTTCTGAATGAATCCCTGATAACCCATGTTGTTCTCCTGAATCCCTGATAACCCATGTTGTTCTCCTGAATGAATCCCTGATAACCCATGTTGTTCTCCTGAATCCCTGATAACCCGTGTTGTTCTCCTGAATGAATCCCTGATAACCCATGTTGTTCTCCTGAATGAATCCCTGATAACCCGTGTTGTTCTCCTGAATCCCTGATAACCCATGTTGTTCTCCTGAATGAATCCCTGATAACCCATGTTGTTCTCCTGAATCCCTGATAACCCGTGTTGTTCTCCTGAATGAATCCCTGATAACCCATGTTGTTCTCCTGAATGAATCCCTGATAACCCATGTTGTTCTCCTGAATGAATCCCTGATAACCCATGTTGTTCTCCTGAATGAATCCCTGATAACCCGTGTTGTTCTCCTGAATGAATCCCTGATAACCCATGTTGTTCTCCTGAATGAATCCCTGATAACCCGTGTTGTTCTCCTGAATGAATCCCTGATAACCCATGTTGTTCTCCTGAATGAATCCCTGATAACCCATGTTGTTCTCCTGAATCCCTGATAACCCATGTTGTTCTCCTGAATCCCTGATAACCCATGTTGTTCTCCTGAATGAATCCCTGATAACCCATGTTGTTCTCCTGAATCCCTGATAACCCATGTTGTTCTCCTGAATGAATCCCTGATAACCCATGTTGTTCTCCTGAATCCCTGATAACCCATGTTGTTCTCCTGAATGAATCCCTGATAACCCATGTTGTTCTCCTGAATGAATCCCTGATAACCCATGTTGTTCTCCTGAATGAATCCCTGATAACCCATGTTGTTCTCCTGAATCCCTGATAACCCATGTTGTTCTCCTGAATGAATCTCTGATAACCCATGTTGTTCTCCTGAATCCCTGATAACCCATGTTGTTCTCCTGAATGAATCCCTGATAACCCGTGTTGTTCTCCTGAATCCCTGATAACCCGTGTTGTTCTCCTGAATGAATCCCTGATAACCCGTGTTGTTCTCCTGAATCCCTGATAACCCATGTTGTTCTCCTGAATGAATCCCTGATAACCCATGTTGTTCTCCTGAATGAATCCCTGATAACCCATGTTGTTCTCCTGAATGAATCCCTGATAACCCGTGTTGTTCTCCTGAATGAATCCCTGATAACCCATGTTGTTCTCCTGAATGAATCCCTGATAACCCATGTTGTTCTCCTGAATGAATCCCTGATAACCCATGTTGTTCTCCTGAATCCCTGATAACCCATGTTGTTCTCCTGAATGAATCCCTGATAACCCATGTTGTTCTCCTGAATCCCTGATAACCCATGTTGTTCTCCTGAATGAATCCCTGATAACCCATGTTGTTCTCCTGAATGAATCCCTGATAACCCATGTTGTTCTCCTGAATGAATCCCTGATAACCCATGTTGTTCTCCTGAATCCCTGATAACCCATGATGTTCTCCTGAATGAATCCCTGATAACCCATGTTGTTCTCCTGAATGAATCCCTGATAACCCATGTTGTTCTCCTGGATGAATCCCTGATAACCCATGTTGTTCTCCTGAATCCCTGATAACCCATGTTGTTCTCCTGAATCCCTGATAACCCATGTTGTTCTCCTGAATCCCTGATAACCCATGTTGTTCTCCTGGATGAATCCCTGATAACCCATGTTGTTCTCCTGAATGAATCCCTGATAACCCGTGTTGTTCTCCTGAATGAATCCCTGATAACCCATGTTGTTCTCCTGAATGAATCCCTGATAACCCATGTTGTTCTCCTGAATCCCTGATAACCCGTGTTGTTCTCCTGAATGAATCCCTGATAACCCATGTTGTTCTCCTGAATCCCTGATAACCCATGTTGTTCTCCTGAATGAATCCCTGATAACCCATGTTGTTCTCCTGAATGAATCCCTGATAACCCGTGTTGTTCTCCTGAATGAATCCCTGATAACCCATGTTGTTCTCCTGAATGAATCCCTGATAACCCATGTTGTTCTCCTGAATGAATCCCTGATAACCCATGTTGTTCTCCTGAATGAATCCCTGATAACCCCATGTTGTTCTCCTGAATCTCTGATAACCCATGTTGTTCTCCTGAATGAATCCCTGATAACCCATGTTGTTCTCCTGAATCCCTGATAACCCATGTTGTTCTCCTGAATGAATCCCTGATAACCCGTGTTGTTCTCCTGAATGAATCCCTGATAACCCATGTTGTTCTCCTGAATGAATCCCTGATAACCCATGGTGTTCTCCTGAATGAATCCCTGATAACCCATGTTGTTCTCCTGAATGAATCCCTGATAACCCATGTTGTTCTCCTGAATGAATCTCTGATAACCCATGTTGTTCTCCTGAATGAATCCCTGATAACCCATGTTGTTCTCCTGAATCCCTGATAACCCATGTTGTTCTCCTGAATCCCTGATAACCCATGTTGTTCTCCTGAATGAATCCCTGATAACCCATGTTGTTCTCCTGAATCCCTGATAACCCATGTTGTTCTCCTGAATGAATCCCTGATAACCCGTGTTGTTCTCCTGAATCCCTGATAACCCGTGTTGTTCTCCTGAATGAATCCCTGATAACCCATGTTGTTCTCCTGAATCCCTGATAACCCATGTTGTTCTACTGAATGAATCCCTGATAACCCATGTTGTTCTCCTGAATCCCTGATAACCCGTGTTGTTCTCCTGAATGAATCCCCGATAACCCATGTTGTTCTCCTGAATGAATCCCTGATAACCCATGTTGTTCTCCTGAATGAATCTCTGATAACCCATGTTGTTCTCCTGAATGAATCCCTGATAACCCGTGTTGTTCTCCTGAATGAATCTCTGATAACCCATGTTGTTCTCCTGAATGAATCTCTGATAACCCATGTTGTTCTCCTGAATGAATCCCTGATAACCCATGATGTTCTCCTGAATGAATCCCTGATAACCCATGTTGTTCTCCTGAATGAATCCCTGATAACCCGTGTTGTTCTCCTGAATGAATCCCTGATAACCCGTGTTGTTCTCCTGAATGAATCTCTGATAACCCATGTTGTTCTCCTGAATCCCTGATAACCCATGTTGTTCTCCTGAATGAATCCCTGATAACCCATGTTGTTCTCCTGAATGAATCCCTGATAACCCATGTTGTTCTCCTGAATCCCTGATAACCCATGTTGTTCTCCTGAATGAATCCCTGATAACCCATGTTGTTCTCCTGAATGAATCTCTGATAACCCGTGTTGTTCTCCTGAATGAATCCCTGATAACCCATGTTGTTCTCCTGAATCCCTGATAACCCGTGTTGTTCTCCTGAATCCCTGATAACCCGTGTTGTTCTCCTGAATGAATCCCTGATAACCCATGTTGTTCTCCTGAATCCCTGATAACCCATGTTGTTCTCCTGAATGAATCCCTGATAACCCGTGTTGTTCTCCTGAATGAATCCCTGATAACCCATGTTGTTCTCCTGAATGAATCCCTGATAACCCATGTTGTTCTTCTGAATGAATCCCTGATAACCCGTGTTGTTCTCCTGAATGAATCCCTGATAACCCGTGTTGTTCTCCTGAATGAATCCCTGATAACCCATGTTGTTCTCCTGAATCCCTGATAACCCGTGTTGTTCTCCTGAATGAATCCCTGATAACCCGTGTTGTTCTCCTGAATGAATCCCTGATAACCCATGTTGTTCTCCTGAATGAATCCCTGATAACCCATGTTGTTCTCCTGAATGAATCCCTGATAACCCATGTTGTTCTCCTGAATGAATCCCTGATAACCCATGTTGTTCTCCTGAATCCCTGATAACCCATGTTGTTCTCCTGAATCTCTGATAACCCATGTTGTTCTCCTGAATGAATCTCTGATAACCCATGTTGTTCTCCTGAATGAATCCCTGATAACCCATGTTGTTCTCCTGAATGAATCCCTGATAACCCATGTTGTTCTCCTGAATGAATCCCTGATAACCCATGTTGTTCTCCTGAATGAATCCCTGATAACCCATGTTGTTCTCCTGAATGAATCCCTGATAACCCATGTTGTTCTCCTGAATCCCTGATAACCCATGTTGTTCTCCTGAATGAATCCCTGATAACCCATGTTGTTCTCCTGAATGAATCCCTGATAACCCATGTTGTTCTCCTGAATGAATCCCTGATAACCCGTGTTGTTCTCCTGAATGAATCCCTGATAACCCATGTTGTTCTCCTGAATGAATCCCTGATAACCCATGTTGTTCTCCTGAATGAATCCCTGATAACCCATGTTGTTCTCCTGGATGAATCCCTGATAACCCATGTTGTTCTCCTGAATGAATCCCTGATAACCCATGTTGTTCTCCTGAATGAATCCCTGATAACCCATGGTGTTCTCCTGAATGAATCCCTGATAACCCGTGTTGTTCTCCTGAATGAATCCCTGATAACCCATGTTGTTCTCCTGAATGAATCCCTGATAACCCATGTTGTTCTCCTGAATCCCTGATAACCCATGTTGTTCTCCTGGATGAATCTCTGATAACCCATGTTGTTCTCCTGAATCCCTGATAACCCATGTTGTTCTCCTGAATGAATCCCTGATAACCCATGTTGTTCTCCTGAATGAATCCCTGATAACCCGTGTTGTTCTCCTGAATGAATCCCTGATAACCCATGTTGTTCTCCTGAATCCCTGATAACCCATGTTGTTCTCCTGAATGAATCCCTGATAACCCATGTTGTTCTACTGAATGAATCTCTGATAACCCCATG